>NC_059273.1:12100937-12120937 GCF_017591435.1 Portunus trituberculatus
TGACGCTAAACGCTGGATGTTGTTAAAGATAATGAGAAAGAGAGAGAGAGAGAGAGAGAGAGAGAGAGAGAGAGAGAGAGAGAGAGAGAGAGAGAGAGAGAGAGAGAGAGAGAGAGAGAGAGAGAGAGAGAGAGAGAGAGAGAGAGAGAGAGAGAGAGAGAGAGAGAGAGAGAGAGAGAGAGAAAATAATTTGATTAACTGACTGATAACTGTACATAAGAAAGATAGACATATAGGCATATCGACAGACAGATATAGATATATAGAGAGATGGATAGATAACGAGACAGACTGACAGATAGAAAGATAGGGAGAAAGACATACCAAGAGAAAGACATACGTGGAGAGAGAGAGAGAGAGAGAGAGAGAGAGAGAGAGAGAGAGAGAGAGAGAGAGAGAGAGAGAGAGAGAGAGAGAGAGTGCATTATACCCTGTTGTTTTCAGGTAAAATATTCACATCAACTAATGTACTTTAATGATTACAGCAAAGTTTTATCGCCCTTCGTTGATCTTTGCTTTATTAATGACGCGGCGCCAGCAGTGTTGGAAAAGAAAGTGGAAACTTTTGAGTGGATTCGCACGGTCACAGTATTGACTAAGTGGAAAAGTGCGTCGTAGTATTTATCCGTGAGGTCATTTGTTTAAAACTGTGTACAAAACTCTCGCATTAATCCTTGAAATTTAATCTCCTCTCATCCGGATCTTCATGAACGGCGCCGAGTATGACTTTTACTATATATGTATATTTGAGAGAGACTCCGAGAAATGACAGTGTTTGTGTGTTAATTCTGATACGTGAGAGCGATACAGGCAAGGTACACGAAGGTATTGTACACTTCATGCAAGTTTTGTTCAGAATGATTTATCCTATCAATAAATAAATGGAAAGAAGATTTAGAAGAGTATTTGAATTCACAACATTGATTTTGATAAGTACAATACTGAAAAGTTACACCAAAATATTTTTCAATTTATATATTTGATCCTCAACATTATATTCATTAAAAATAGATGAATAAATAGTTGAATAATTAGAAAGAATAAAATGAAAATAAGCAACAATAATATTAAATTGAATACATTGATTATGAGTACAAAAGGTTTTATACAGTTTACAAATATCCTCTTTAGTTTCCTCTATTTGCCTTTTCTTAAGAAAAAAATGATAAATGACTAAATAAATACAGACACTAAAAGAATATGGACTAAAGAACATTGATTATGACAAAAATACTCAAAATACACAAGATGTTTTACACTTTCTAAGAAAAAAAAACTATTTTCTTTTCAACAACAATAATAGCAAAACCAACAACAACAGCAACAACAACAACAGGAAAAACAACAACAATAACACAACCAAGTGAAAAAGCAGCATTGAATTATCTAGTATTAAATACCTTTACAAACAAATTACTGGGCGTTGCGTTACAGGCGGGTCACACAGTATGTAAGGGGCGGGTTTGCATTTAAAAAGTCGCACAAAAAAAGAGCAGAGTAAATGGAGCAAATTACTGGATATAATTGAAAACAGGAATACATTTTAATTATTTTAGTCCCCCATCCCCGCTTTCTCTCTCTCTCTCTCTCTCTCTCTCTCTCTCTCTCTCTCTCTCTCTCTCTCTCTCTCTCTCTCTCTCTCTCTCTCTGTGTGTGTGTGTGTGTGTGTGTGTGTGTGTGTCTCAGATCCTGAATTATAAAAATGAGAGAGAGAGAGAGAGAGAGAGAGAGAGAGAGAGAGAGAGAGAGAGAGAGAGAGAGAGAGAGAGAGAGAGAGAGAGAGAGAGAGAGAACACCGCAGATGTAGAATAATAGCTCAATTATCTAAAAGATAACACGCACAAAATGAAAAAATGGAAACAAAAAATCATAAGACAATACAAGCTAGCCAGTCTAACAAGATTGGTGAACCGGGAATTATTATAAGCTGCTTTGTGAGTCGTGAAGCTGAATTTTATCCTGTAGATCACTTACATATAACCTACACACTTTCCACTACATTTCCTAATCACTTGAGCCACAAACGCCTGACCTGGAGGGGAAAAAAAACTGTCAACCCACCTGGAAACTATATTAGTCTACTTTAGTACATTTAATCGTACTGGGGGTTAGGAAACTTACCTTGGGAGACAACCATGAGGAAGGATGAAGGATTATGATGGATTAATGCTCTGTCTGGGTGTGCGTGGGGAGGGTAGATGAGAGAAGGAAGAGGTTGAAGAGGATTAGGCCTTTGTGATTGATAGGATAAATTTGGTGTTATTGCAGAAGAATTCGTGTTGCATTGTGATGAACCAAAGTCACTAGAGGGGTCAGGTGTGTGTGTGTGTGTGTGTGTGTGTGTGTGTGTGTGTGTGTGTGTGTGTGTGTGTGTGTGTGTGTGTGTGTGTGTGTGCGTGAGTGTGTGTTAATGAGCCTTGTGTGGTGCATATTGTACGTGAGTTTATGAAGTAATCAAGGGTGTCCGTATAAAATGTGTTAATAATTGCTCTTAGCTGCGATGTTATGAATGCAGTGAATCAGCTTTTACTGCGTGGTTATTTGAGCGAGTTTATTGTTCGCGCGCACGCACACACTAGGGTGCGGAGTTACATGCACATCAGCAGAGACGCGAGTAACTTAATTAAATGGCGCAAAGATTTCAGATTTGTTGCCGGAGATTCTGATGCATCAAGCACTGACGCAGGAAAGACCTGTACACCACACCACTTTTTCGAATCACATATATTTTAATGTGGCTATGTTTGAAAGTTGCTTTGTTTGAAAATTGCTAAGTTTGAAAATATCTAAGTTTGGAAACTTCCTGGATTAAATGTTGATCAGTGCCTTATCACTTTCACACGTCACTAAGTTTGAATATTATAAATTGAAAATTTATCCTAGAATTTATTTTCACTGGTTGCATAATACGAGTATATATTGATAAGCGTAAAAAATAAACCTGTTTTAATACAAGTGATGCTACGTTTAGACCTGATGGCTTCATGTACCTTCCCTTATTTTCTTTTGTGTTTGTGTGGTCATATCTAAACTCTCATGATCTTGTATCTGTTTGCATAAAGATGACATTACGTGAGTTTAAGAATTTCATACAACTATTCAAGAAAGTGTCTCTGTGTATTGTCTTATTTTTTTTTATGCTTGCGTACCTGTGTGTGTGTGTGTGTGTGTGTGTGTGTGTGTGTGTGTGTGTGTGTGTGTGTGTGTGTGTGTGTGTGTGTGATGAGGGTGCTAATGGCATCTTTCACTCCCCTTCCCCTCCTGCCTCGGTATGAAACAGTTTGTATGCAAATTAGTTGTGTATTTCATTTTTACCTTTCTTCTACTTTTACTTCTGCTGGTGTGAAGTGTAGTCGTGTACTCTTTTTACTTCTTGCAAAACAAAAATATAAACACACTAAATACGTTAATTAAACTGTTTTGTGTTTTTTGCTTAATTTTTACTTCACATTCATTAGTCATACAAGTTTGATTATCAGATCCCACTTTTTCCTTTTCTTTGTTTAGATTGTAATCATGGACACTTCTTTTGTTTGTCTTACAAGAAGATAAGTGAACTAAACTGACCTGCTTATCATGCGTGGAGGGGCGTTAGCGATACATTGCACGCCTCTGGAATTTCCTACCTGCTTCTGCGTTTCTATCTTCCTATGACCTGAACTCGTTTAATAGGAAGGTTTTAAGACATTTATCCTTTCTTATTTGGCTGCTCGGGAACTGGCGTATAAGTGGGTTTTTTGAGGTTTGATCTTTTTTTTCATTTTTTTTATTCCTTGGCTAGATATTTCCTCTTACGTACAAATAAAAAACAAAACAAGAGGGTTCTTTTATTAATTTTTTTTATTAAGGTTAGTTGTGTGTGTGTGTGTGTGTGTGTGTGTGTGTGTGTGTGTGTTTTAAGATTTACGTTGTGGGTGGAGTTTCCATCATGTCACGAGCATCAACTCTCACCTCCAAAGTGTGGCAATTGGTTTTAAACTGTTGGTTGACACTTTCACGGCCTGCCAGCGTGGGATTTTTTTTTTTTTTCACACGCTTTTAAAAGTCCTTTGATCTCTCTCTCTCTCTCTCTCTCTCTCTCTCTCTCTCTCTCTCTCTCTCTCTCTCTCTCTCTCTCTCTCTCTCTCTCTCTCTCTCTCTCTCTCTCTCTCTCTCTCTCTCTCTCTCTCTCTCTCTCTCTCTCTCTTTGTGTGTATGAAAAGAAGCCAACAAGAAAAGTATATGCAAATTATTTAACGATGTAGAGAGAGAGAGAGAGAGAGAGAGAGAGAGAGAGAGAGAGAGAGAGAGAGAGAGAGAGAGAGAGAAAGAGAGACAGACAGTCACACTACTATCCTCATTAACGAGGGACAATAAAAAAATCACGGTCTAGCTGACACAAAGCATGCACAAATCACTACTGCGTCACTGATGAAGGGTACTCGTGACGCGCCGTGTGTGATGTGACGGTGGCTGCTGGGAAGGCAGTGGGCGCAGGTGACCAGAGACGGAAATTACTGAAATACTCATTCTTTACGTGTGAAGGAGGCAAGCTGGGAACTAAAAGATTCAGTAAATTTTTACTCCCCAGAAAAAAAAAAAAAAAACTGTGGAATTGAAAATAAGGACAACTTAGTAAATATTTAGAACTCTCGTGATTTCATCCCTTCAGTACCTTGACGCGTTTTCATATTCATTCTGCTTAGTATTTAGTGATTTTATACAGTTTCAGAAATTTACGTAGGGATTAGAATAATGATTACTTTAGTTATTAATCTTCTGAACTCCAGAGACCCTTCCTAATGTAGATAGAATCGTCTAATCACACCCAAAATCTCACGGTAAAAATGCCTCCTAATACTGAAGGTGTTAAAGTAAAATATATGACTGTACCTTACTTAATATATATATATATATATATATATATATATATATATATATATATATATATATATATATATATATATATATATATATATATATATATATATACGAGTAGAGATGGCTTTGTATTTTGGAGACTTCGCCGTGGCAGGTTGAGAATTACTGGTGTCTAAGTTTGAAATACGAAGACAAAAATGCTGAAATGACCAGAGAAATTATTACATGAACGCACACATGAAATTCCAACATTGTGCCATTGTGAATATCATAATTTTGAAAGCCTGGGGTCGGCGGATCACAAGGCGAGAACCAGACTGTTGAAGTGACTGGAGGAAAATAAATATGACTTCACGTTGGAAAGTCCAGCGTTGTGTTGCTCAGCATATCATAATTCCAAAAGCGTGTAGTCTTGTGAGTACGATGTATATTAACGCTAGTATTTATAATGGTAATGACGAATAAAGTGATATCAATGGTTATAGTAATAGTAATGAATGAATAATAGTTGATAGCTATTTTTCCTTATAGTAACAGTAACAGTAATTAACAGATTTATAGTAATGATAATAGCAATCGTAATGATGTTAATTCTTCCTTTCTGCCCAGATGCTTGCAGGAATATCTTGTTTGTTCATGTTTTTAGTTCATCTTGAACTTCCTGGTTATATTGTGAAGGTTGTTGCACGATTTTTCCTTTTCTCGTTTTCTATTTTCACTGTTTTCATCCTCTTTTCACTATTTTCCTGCATAACTTGTTCGAAATTCCTCTTCATTAGTCAGTTGTTACTTCATTTGCGAGTGCCAAGGCATTAAGGAAATTGAAAAAAAAAAAAAATGGATATGTTTATGAGAAGAATGGAATGAGATGACAAGTGGAAGTAGACAAACACGTTTGACACCGAGACAAATCGTGTCCATGGATCTGACATCTCCCTTTGTTTCCTTATTTTCTTTTGTTCATTTCAGTAAAAAGGTTGGATAGATTTATGAAACTGACCAAAAGTGGAAAGGCACACTCATATTTCATACATAGACTCTCTCGTGTAGATATACTACCTTTTCTCACACATTCCCTTATTTTTTACATCCATTTGAGCAACTTCCAATGACTTACAGATAGCGAAAACAAACCAACAGGGACTTAAAAAGAAAACATAAACGTGCTCATCCTCGCTCTCACTCCTATTGATGTTAGTGTTGCTGAAATTACACTCCCGAAAAATTCCAGCACACGATTTTATTTCAACTTAAGAATTCATGGCGAGTCAAAGGTTTAAAAAGACGCGCTGGTTCTTTGTACGCTTGACCATCAATTATCAGCGCGTTATCAGCTCTATCTCCATTCTTTGTTACTCGGCATCATGCGAAATTCTCTCAGTTCCTCCGGGAGTCGCTGGGAAAAATGAGGTTATTAAATTGCAATCTTTTTAGAAGCGAACGAGGGAGAGGGAGGGATGCAGAGAGAGAGAGAGAAAGAGGAACAGAGGGAGGGGAAGAGCAAAAAGTAAGGAGAATGGAGAAAGAGAGAGAGAAAAGGGTAAAAGAATCATAACCAGGTAAAGATGGGGAGATGAGAATGAATAAATTATAACAATGAACAAGGAAGAGGAGAAAAGGAAGAAAGTTTTTGAAAAATAGAAACTGAACATGGAAGAGGAAAAATGATAGATCAGATAGATAGAGATAGATAGATAGAGAGAGAGAGAGAGAGAGAGAGAGAGAGAGAGAGAGAGAGAGAGAGAGAGAGAGAGACGGAGCAGGAGGAAAGAAGGGAGAGTTAAAGGAGGGGCAATAAATCAAAGGAAATATTATACCTGTCAAAAGGAAAGACGGGAAGAAGACGTCATCGCTGTGTGTATGTATAGGTGTGCGTGTGTGCGTGCTCGCCCTCGTGTGTGTGTATGTGTGTATGTATGAGCGTGTGTACGAATAATGCCACAGGTAAATAAGACCAAAGGGAAGCGTCCCAACACCTTTAATTACCTGCCTATTAAGAGAGGAGGAAATTAACAGATTGCCCGCACCTGATAATTTCCCCGCCCGCCTCCTCGCCCCCAATTATCAGTCATAGAAAGTGCAGTGATTAAATCCCGCCTCAATTTAATACTGCGCGGGGTAGTCTGTGGAGGTACGCGGCCCGTGGCTCTAAATGGCGCGCTGAGTGACGGTGTTTGGTAGATTAATATTGATACGGAAATTGAAAAGGAGAAGGTAGATATCTGAATATGTGTAAGGGTGTGTAGAGAGAGAGAGAGAGAGAGAGAGAGAGAGAGAGAGGGAGAGGGAGAGAAAGAGCGAGAGAGAACGGCGCCTCCTTTACTATCTTCAGACCCTGGAAAAGTCTACCCTTCATAACCTACTCATACTTTATAAGCGCCTCCCTAACACACCGCACCTCCCTCCTCCTCCTCCTCCTCCTCCTCCTCCTCCTCCTCCTCCTCCTCCTCCTCCTCCTCCTCCTCCTCCTCCTCCTCCTCCTCCTCCTCCTCCTCCTCCTCCTCCTCCTCCTCCTCCTCCTCCGCTATTCTCTCCGCCTCGCTAATATGTAAAAATATTTCTCCGCTTAGCAACAAAAATGGTTATATTAGGAGGGAGAGAATTTGCTTCCCACGTCTTCTTAAAGTCGGGGTGTAGTAATAGTAGTAGTAGTAGTAGTAGTAGTAGTAGTAGTAGTAGTAGTAGTAGTAGTAGTATGTAGTACTAGTAGTAGTACTAGTAGTAATTGTAGTCGTTGTAGTAGTAGTTATAGCAGCAGTAATAGTTGTGCTTGTGGTAAAAGTAGTGGCAGAAATAATGGCGGTGGTGGTCGTTGTAGTAATATATAGTAGCAATACTACTACTACTACTACTACTACTAATAATAATAATAATAATAATGATAATAATGATGATAAAATTCTACAAAATTAATCTACCATGTAGATTAATTAACTCGCATCACCATTTTTAGAAACTCCAAATCCATCCTTTTAAAACCTGACCTTCTCTCATACTATCATTCTTATCCTTCTCTTTCTGCATTGTTTTCTTTACCCATTTCCTTCTCTTCCTACCCTTACCTCATGCCATCTCTCTCTCTCTCTCTCTCTCTCTCTCTCTCTCTCTCTCTCTCTCTCTCTCCGGTAGAAACATCTCCTCACGTCATAATAATCCTGGTTTTGTGTTGCTTACAGTACAGAATGCAATTTATATGTTTATATCTCCCTCCCCGCCCTCCTCCTTCCCTTTCTTTCTCCCCTCTTCTTTTACCACTCTCTTATTCCTCCTTCACCCTCTTCCTCTCTTGTCTTTCCCTGCACCACTCTCCCTGCGTCTCACTTCTCCCTTTCCCTCTTTCCCTCTCCCTCTCCTTCCCCTTCTCCCTTTCCCTCTTTTCTTCTCCTTCTCTCCCGTAGCCTGACAGTAAGCTGACAAGTGAATCTGTGTGTGTGTGTGTGTGTGTGTGTGTGTGTGTGTGTGTGTGTGTGTGTGTGTGTGTGTGTGTGTGTGTGTGTCTAAGTATTATTCATTATAATGGAATGAAAGTAAAGAAAAGGAAAAAAAAGAAAAATAAAGGCATGCATAAAATGTCTCCAAGGAAACACACACACACACACACACACACACACACACACACACACACACACACACACACACACACACACACACACACACACACACACACACACATTTATAGCTGCGGACGGGAATTTGAGCTCAGAACTTCCCGTTTTACGACTCTATGCTTCAGGGATTTTGTGTTAAGTCACCCCTGTCCTCCTCCTCCTCCTCCTCCTCCTCCTCCTCCTCCTCCTCCTCCTCCTCCTCCTCCTCCTCCCTTCTCTCCTGGTTCTTTTTCCTCGGTCCCTCCCACATTACCTACCATTTTCCTACTTTTCTCTTCCCTGCCGCACTAGTCCTCCTCCTCCTCCTCTTCTTTCTCCTCCTCCTCCTCCTCCTCCTCCTCCTCCTCCTCCTCCTCCTCCTCCTCCTCCTCCTCCTCCTCCTCCTCGCGTTCCTTTGCATCTTTTTTTCTTTTTATCTCCTTTCTCTTTCTACTTCAGATTTCTCTCCCATTTTCTTCCCTGCTGTCGTTTAACTAATCTCAATTTTCTTTTCCTACTGCTCATCTTCTCTCTCTCTCTCTCTCTCTCTCTCTCTCTCTCTCTCTCTCTCTCTCTCTCTCTCTCTCTCTCTCTCTCTCTCTCTCTCTCTACAATTTGTCTTTTTTCCTTTTCTTTCAGTTTGCTCATCTTCTTTACCTTTTTTTCTTCCTCCTCCTCCTCCTCCTCCTCCTCCTCCTCCTCCTCCTCCTCCTCCTCCTCCTCCTCCTCCTCAAGCACGCAATGTAAGTCCAGACGATAAATTTTCTCTTCCCTCCCACTCTTTTTTTTCTTTTTGGCGAAAAGTCCAGAAAGTGACCTCAAGGGGGAGAAGAGAAGGAGGAGGAGGAGGAGGAGGAGGAGGAGGAGGAGGAGGAGATGGTGAAGGTGGAGGAGTTTAGATCCTTCACCTGGTGACTGCGGGAGGTAAGTAATTACATAGAGGGGGGTGGAAGTACAGGTATTAATATGAGATAGTCTACCGTCCCTTTCTTTAATTCAACTCCTCCATCCCCTAAGCCTTTGTTTCCTGGCGGCGCATGGTACTGGACTGTTGCCTCCCGCCTGTCTCCTGCTACCCCTTGCCCGCCATCCCCACTGCATCGTCTACCTCAATGCTTAAATGTAACTATTAGCTTTTTTTTTTTTTTTTTTTTTTTGTATGTCAAGCGGCACTGACCAATAGAAGCAAGAACTTTGGAAATAAAAGGTTTATTGAGATGCAAGTCCCGTAAAGGAGAGAGCCAAAATGATTATATGAAATTTGTGGAGATGTGTCTGGGATTTGTAAGTAAATTTGCAGTTTATATGTTTTTTTTTTTTACTGATGCTACTACTACTACTACTACTACTACTACTACTACTACTACTACTACTACTACTACTACTACTACTACTACTACTACTACTACTACTACTACTACTACTACTACTACTACTACTACTACTACTACTACTACTACTACTACTACTACTACTACTACTACTACTACTACGACTACTACTACTACTACTACTACTACTACTACTACGACTACTACTACTACTACTGCTACTACTACTACTACTGCTACTACCACTACCACTACCACTACCACCACCACCACTACCACCACCACTACCACCACCACCACTGCTACCACTACTGCTACTGCTACTACTACTGCTACTACTACTGCTACTACTGCTACTGCACTGCTGCTGCTGCTGCTGCTGCTGCTACTGCTGCTGCTACTACTGCCACTACTGCTGCTGCTACTGCTACTACTACTACTACCACTACTACTGCCACTACTACTACTGCTGCTGCTGCTACTGCTGCTGCTGCTACTGCTGCTGCTGCTACTGCTGCACTACTGCTGCTGCACTGCTGCTGCTACCACTACTGCTGCTGCACTAATTGCTGCACCACTACTGCTGCTGCTGCTGCTGCTGCTGCTGCTACTACTGCTACTGCTACTGCTACTACTACTACTGCAACCACCTCCATTACCATCACAATTAGCACAGGCACCAACATCACAACCTACCCACTACGAGAACTTTTCCTCTCTCATGTCTGTACACGTTTTAGAACACCGCAGAGAATTAATTGCACCGTTAAGAGACGAACAAAATAAAGGGGGAAGAGAAAAGGCAGGTGAGCGGGGTAGGTTGGCGGGTTGAACTGCCGTGATATCTCTTACTGTTTTCCCTCCCCGTGTCCCGTGGCGCCTGAGAACACGTCACTGGGATTCTTTTTTTACCTACTGGAACACGAGTCTGGCGTTGTCCTTCCCGTGACTGGCGTTGTGTTAGTGGGAGGTTATCATTTGATGTGAGGATTGTTGCTATTACGAGTATTTTTTTTTCTATCTTTTTATTTCTTAAAGTATTGATTTTGTTTTTGTGAAATATTTTGCTCTTATTTTCATGTTTATATTTCAATGTTATTGATTCTTATAGCTTTGGTATTCGTGAAAGGTTATTTTGGTAGTTTCAATGTATAATTTTCTTGTTATTTACTTTTTTCACTTTATAAACTCTTAATGGATTTGTGCTCTTGAAAGATTTAGCTGACAGTGTAAGATAATGTTGTTTTCGTCAAAGTCGTAAGTTGTGGTGGAGTTTGCATTCATTAATAGAAGGTTATGTTTCGAGTGTGACGTACCTTTCTCTTTTATCAATGTGTCATTCCACGTACAAATATTGGCTGAAAGGTTGTGTGGAAGTTTTTAGTTTTGAACGAATGTGTTGGTGATGCAGTCTATAAACCCCTCTTTTATTACTAAACTATCATTTGATAAACCGGTATCCATTCAAAGGTTGTGATAGTCTTTGTAATACTGAAAAAATTGAGTTGATGATGAAGTGTAACCTTTTATCATGTTGTCTTTCTGTAAACTCGCATAGATTTACGTCTTTTTTATACAATTTGTCATAGTGTTGGCTTAGAGTTGCTTTTATAACTCAGCTTAACAATACAGCGTAATAAAACTTTCATTGCCCTTCATAAAGTCATCATTCCGTGAAATTTGCGTTGACTCAGGTTTTTTTTCTCTAATATTCTTGCATGATGTTTTTATTACCATTATTTTGTCCTGTGGTGCAAAGTTGCTGTATATTTGTAAGTGAATATACAATTTTTTCCTTAATTCTTTTTAGGTTGCCACGCGAGGGGGATTTAGTAGCACTGCACATAATACCTGCTTGAGACCGTAAAAAAAATGAATAAATAAGGAAGGTACATTCACTATCCCGCGTGTAGTAATGTTGATAAATGTATACCACCCTCCCTCGCCTCCTTCGCTTCCTTTAGTCCCTTAAGATCAAGATTAAAACCGATCTTTAGTAAAAATTTAATTGAAAACGAGACCATTTTTCTCCACTGTGGCTAGCAAAAAAAAAAAAAAAAAAAAAGTAACAGAACAGAAGACAAATTTTCGACTTTTAAACAGCAGGAGGCGAATTACTTTTATGGCATTCAATTTTCTCCGGCAAACATTATTTCTTCCCGTCCTTTTTCCTCCACACCGGGATATTTTAAGCATTTAACGGACCAGGGAGTTATTCTTATATGGCTGTTTGTTCTCGTGTCGCCCATTCCTCGCGGCGCAAGATTTAGAACACGGGAGTGAAGGGAAACTGGCTTATAATCTCAAGGCTGGATGTTATCTGAGCTAATAAGAGAGAGAGAGAGAGAGAGAGAGAGAGAGAGAGAGAGAGAGAGTTAAGATTTCATCCCAAGCATGCATACGTTGTGTTCATCTCTCCCGCTTTGGGTTCAGGTTCCTGCGGGGATCTACTTCGTGGGTTTTAGTGGTAAGACTCAGATTCAGATCACTATCATAGCACACAGGTACAAGTGAGCACAGGTAAACTACAGGGACACAGACTCAGGAAGAAAGGGACACAGTAGCATAGGAAAAAATAGAGACACAGGGCACAGTGGTATAGGAAAAATAGACACAGAGACACAAGGGCACAGAGAAAATAGGGACACAAATAAACAATAGGGGTACAATTGTATTAGGATATAGAGAAGAGGTTTTCACACAAATGTTGTACCGGGCCACATATCTTGCCTTCTTAAGTCTTACATTGAATTAATAGTCGTGCAGGTAAGATTATTGATTCTTTTTTGTGGTATATGTGTATGTACCAGGTAAGGTAAGACGGACACCAGGTGATTGCAGGTTCAGGGCCAAGATATCGGGGGTCAGGTAACAGGTATTCAGTGCATGCAATTTCCCTGATACGCATCTACAAATTGATTACTAAGTGGACTCCCTCAAGCCACAGCGAACTTTATCACATAATAATAAAAGCCGTTTGGATCTACCCTGCCTGACGAGTGTCTCCTCCTACTCCCAGACATCCCCAAGAGACCCCTACCCCCCAGCCCTATCCATGCCACCCTGACCTTTCTCCAAACTTACTTTTTGTTGTCTCCTTTCTGTCCCTTTCTCTCTTCCTAGGAATTTTATCTCAATAAATAAAAAAAGGGATGAAGAAGGGAAGGAAAAAAAGATGAAGGGAGGAGAGTACTATTAGTCACCATGTAGCTGTTTTCTTCCAAGGGGGGAGATTTAAAGGGCCGAGATATCTAGTGGGCCGAAATTTTTAAAGGACGAGTATTCACGGGAATGTTATTTTCAATGGGCAGAGATCTCCAAGGGTTCGAGAAATCTAATAGAGCGGGGCAGTTATTCAGCTCGTCTTGTATTTCATCGTTAACCTCGCACGTATCGGGTGTTAAGAGTCACGGGAGCATCGCTGGGTCGTTTGCACACAAGGCAACCACCAAACTATATAGAACAATATTCTGCACTACTCCTGTGCCTTACCTCTAACACAATCAAAAGTCTCTAGTTGAAGTTACAATAGTTTTCAGAGGTGGGTTATAATGACAGAGTAACTAGATTTCAACATTTCTAACAGAAGTACTAATGACAACCCGGCGTGTCATCTATGAGGCCCTAGAAAATAGTCACAGCGAGAGAGCAAAGCAGAGAACAGACCTTTGCTACCATGGACTCTGGGACACAGCATATACTTACATGTCTCTATGTATGAACGCACACAAACAGATGCTCATGTGTGTTTGTGTGCACGTACTTGCTAATTATGTGTAGGTATTAGGGAATTAATTAGCACACGTATACATACACGCACATATACACACGTACACATTTACACATATACACGTGCACATACAGACATATACACACACATACACGCACAGGCATACACACGTCCCCTCGTCGCCACAGAAATGCATATTAATTAACTGGGAATAAGGAGCTCCAGGCGGGTTTCGAGACAGTTTAATAGCGGCGTGGGCAATAGCGGGCCGGGAAAACTTGTGGCTGGCCCAACATTCTTAGCAAACGCTCTAATATATCGTGTCAGTTTCTCTCTCTCTCTTCCCTCTCTCCCTCCTTTCCTACCCTCACCCCGCCCACCTATTCTCCCTAAGCTCACCCATCTCTCTCTCTCTCTCTCTCTCTCTCTCTCTCTCTCTCTCTCTCTCTCTCTCTCTCTCTCTCTCTCAAGGAATCTGTTTTTCTCGCTTTAATAGTCTCCTAGATTCCACTGGAGCTGTGTGTGTGTGTGTGTGTGTGTGTGTGTGTGTGTGTGTGTGTGTGTGTGTGTTTGGGATATATACGAGTAGGTGCATTAACATCACACTTACGTATTATCTCGCTTGTAAATCCTTCACTGACATACCACTGGGTTCATTTTATTTAGGTTCGCTCTTCGTTATACAACAGCTGCAGGTGGTGGTGGTGGTGGTGGTGGTGGTAGTGATGGTGGTGGGGAAGAAAGGAAAGGAGAGAATGAATCTTATCTCAAGGTGGATAGGGAAGCGGTTCTCAGGTTCACAAGTAGAGGAAACTGAAGAGGTTCTAGGAATTGTGTGTTTTTTTGGGGGGTTTCTTTCCTTTTTATTTTTCTTTGTCACGTTTAGTCTTGTTTTTTTTTGTGTTATTATTTTCATTCTTGTAAATGTTTTTTAATTGTTTTGTTTTTATTTCTCTTTTTCTTCTCTGTTTTTTTAATGTACTTTTTATTATTTTCTCGTCTTTTATATCACCTTAAATTTTCATCTTATTCCCGTGTTTATTTCTAGTCTGTTATTTCCTTTGACCTTTCCTTCCTTCCTATTCTTCACTCACAGTTGTTTTTCACCCCTTTGTTTTGACTCTCCTTGTTATTTTCCTTCTCCTATCCTTACTGCCTTAATTGCTTTCCCTCTCCTTATTTATTCTCTTTCCCACTCTCAAACATGTTTTTGATCTCTTTGTTGTGCCGCTATTATTTTTCTTCAACCTTTCCTTTTCTTTACTCAATTTTCTTTTCCTTTTTTTTATTTTCTTCATATTTATCATCTTACACCTAATTCTTTTACATATGCCTCAAAAAATACTAATTCTTTCCAGTTCGCTTTAAAATAATCATATGTAAACGTTGATAATGGTAAGTGGTAGTAAGAAAATGATAAGTAGTAGTAATGACAGTAGTAGAATAGTAATGTGCTTGAATAGATGAAGAAAGCAATGCCAGTGAGTCCCATAAAGGCAGCATAGGAATGAAGGCTTAGTTAGTTTAATAATTAGCATTGCCTCAGTGTTCCCTGGCGCCTTTGGTAAGACCTAGGCTAATCATCTCTAAGACCTTTGAAAATAATGGTCATATCATCTGTATTTTTAAAAGACTCTAGTTTCAGTCACCAGGCTTTTAAGGTTAGTTTTATAGTTCTAGTGACAAATTGACACGATTTCTATGTTGTCAACAACAAAAACAGTTATGACACAAACTCTGTGGCCTTTGAAAATACAAGCCACATCACGTCTATTTTCAAAATGCTCTTGTTTCAGTCACACGGGTTTTTTAGGCTAGTTCGATGATTATAGTGACAGATTGACACGATTTCTACGTTATCAGTAACATAAACACTCTTAAGAGCAAAGTTAGTCGTCTTTGAAGCCTTTGAAAATAGTGTCCAAATAACTTTTTTTTTCAAAACGGTCTTTTTTCAGTCACACGGGATTTTAAGTGTTGTTTGAAGGTTCCAGTGACAGATTTACAAGATTTCTACTTTGCTAGCAGTAAAATCACTCTTAAGAACGAGGCTCCTCATCTCTGTAGTCTTTGAAAATAGTAGCCACATAACCTCTATTTTCAAAAGGCTCTGGTTTTAGTCACACGGGTCATTAAGGGTGCCCTGATGGTTCTAGAGACATATTGACATGCTGTATACGTTATCAACAGCAAAAACACTATTAGGAACGTGACTTTTTATCGAGTGTTTGTAGGGCTGAATTTTGCATAACAAGCAAGAGAGAGAGAGAGAGAGAGAGAGAGAGAGAGAGAGAGAGAGAGAGAGAGAGAGAGAGAGAGAGAGAGGGGAACTTACTCATACCTACCCCACCCATACTCATTACCCTCATTAAGACAGAATCATGAGTGCAGATTATCACAACTCACTTTTAATTTACCAGAGATTCACGTTTTTAAAAAGGGGGAATTAAATGGTGCTTGGGAAGAAGGCTGACTAATGCTTATTTGTACCTTTGCTTCTCCTTCAGAGCTCTCCCTTTTTATTATTGCGTGTGTGTGTGTGTGTGTGTGTGTGTGTGTGTGTGTGTGTGTGTGTGTGTGTGTGTGTGTGTGTGTGTGTGTGTGTGTGTGAGAGAGAGAGAGAGAGAGAGAGAGAGAGAGAGAGAGAGAGAGAGAGAGAGAGAGAGAGAGAGAGAGAGAGAGAGAGAGAGAGAGAGAGAGAGAGAGAGAGAGAGAGAGAGAGAGAGAGAGAGAGAGAGAGAGAGAGAGAGAGAGAGAGAGAGAGAGAGAGAGAGAGAGAGAGAGAGAGAGAGAGAGAGAGAGAGAGAGAGAGAGAGAGAGAGAGAGAGAGAGAGAGAGAGAGAGAGAGAGAGAGAGAGAGAGAGAGAGAGAGAGAGAGAGAGAGAGAGAGAGAGAGAGAGAGAGAGAGAGAGAGAGAGAGAGAGAGAGAGAGAGAGAGAACAACAAATCACTGCTAGAGAGAGAGAGAGAGAGAGAGAGAGAGAGAGAGAGAGAGAGAGAGAGAGAGAGAGAGAGAGAGAGAACAACAAATCACTGCTAATTTATGCCTATCCGTACCTTTTCTCTCTCTTTCCTTACAACCATTTTTATCTTTACTTTATGGAGAAACAGAGAAGCAGTTAGACACGGAGAAAGATAGACAAATAGAGAACAGCCACATCCATCAAGTTGACTAATCAGTACCTTTTCCCTCCCTCCCTTCCTCAAAAACCTTCCCTTTTTTTACTTTCTAGAGGAAAACAAAATGGGAGAAAGAAAATAACTGATAGTTGAAGTTATCCCTCAGAACCTCTCCTGTTTTTTGTAAAGGGAGACAAAAAGCGAGAGAGAGAATAGAATAGACAGATAGAAAGAGAGATATGGGAAGACAGGTTAGACAGGAAGCATTACCCTAACAAGAGAGACAAATACACAGATAGACAGGGAGATAACACTGCAGGCACTTTACCATTTTCAAACTGGCACATATACATAAGCAATTACTATACACACATTAAATAATCTTGTATTTGATATTATACCATGCATTGTGCCCGGCAGTAAACAAGCGATCGCCTATGAATTCACAATTATTAAAGTTGAAAAGATATTACGGCGAAATTGTAGTCATAGAATAAAGTTTGTATTACCAATTTACATCTGTGACATTAATAGGAATAGTAGTGGCAGTAGTAGAAACAATAGCAAGCGTAGTAATTATGGTAGTGAGCGTAGTAGTAGTAATAGTAGCAGTAGTTGTAATGGTAGTAGTGGTAAGTGGTGGTACAGAATATAAGCTGTAATAGTAAAAGAATAGTTGTAGTAGCAATGATAGGTATAACAGTAGAAAGGTGAGGAAAGTGGGAGAAGAGAAGTATCAGAAGGAGGAAGAGGAAGAGGAGAACAAAAACAACGATGAGATTGAGGATACATAGAAACTATAAAAGAAAATGAACAAAATATGGAGCATTAGTATTATAATCTTCAATAGCAGGAGCTACAGCAGAAGTACTTGCAGCAGCAGGAGTAGTAATAACAGAAGTAGAAATATAAGTAGTAGTAGCATTAGCAGTGGAAATAGCATTAGTAGCAGTAGTCCCTTAATTATTAGTCCCGCTAGAATATTTTTCAGTGTGTTAATTCGACGCCGTACAAGTCCATTAGTATGTTCAGAATGTAAATTAACTTAATTACCAAAGTCGCTTAGGAAACATCCCCGTCACGTGTCGCCAGGCCAGGAACCGCCTTGTGTGTCCTCCTCACGTCCCCGGGGTGTTGCGTCACTGTCATAGCGTCACAATACGTTTATGTCTTCCAAATGTAGCTCCAGTTTTCCACCTATAAATCTTCCTTTACCCTCACTTATATTCTTCTCCACCTTTCTGTTTCTTTCTATTGTTCTCTATTCCGTCACAGCGTCACAGCATATCCACCTTCACCACCTTCTCTTTCCCTTCGTTTCATTCCATTACTTTTTTATATTGCCTCACAGCATCATAGCACATCCACCTTCACCACCTTCTCTTTCTCTTCGTTTCATTCCTTTACTGTTTTATATTGCGTCACAGCGTCACAGCACATCCGCCTCCACCACCTTCTCTTTCCCTTTGTTTCATTCCTTCACTGTTTTATATTGCGTCACAGCATCACAGCATATCCACTTCCACCAACATCTCTTTCTCTTCATTTAATTCCTTTACTGTTTTATATTGCGTCACAGCATCACAGCATATCCACTTCCACCAATATCTCTTTCTCTTCATTTAATTCCTTTACTGTTTTATATTGCGTCACAGCGTCACAGCACATCCGCCTCCACCACCTTCTCTTTCCCTTTGTTTCCATTCCTTCACTGTTTTATATTGCGTCACAGCTTCACAGCACATCCACCTCTATCACCATCTCTTTCCCTTCGTTTCATTTCTCGCTGCTGTTATATATTGCGTCACAGCATCACAGCATATCCACTTCCACCAACATCTCTTTATCTTCATTTAATTCCTTTACTGTTTTATATTGCGTCAAAGCGTCACATCACATCCACCTCCACCCATAACTTCACTCTTCCACTGTTATATTTGTTTTTTGATCGGTCTGCGGTGTTGCTGATCTTTCTCAGTTAAGTAACACATGATTTGAAATGTTGCACTAGTGGAATCTCTTGTTGTTGCTCAGTTTTCCTCTTTGTTTTCGATTTATTCCTCTTCCTCCTCTTATTTCTCTGTAAGTCATATTTCTCCTTATACTTCTCTATTTATCTTCTTATGTTAGATAGCATAGTGCTTAAAGATACCCCGTGAAAATAATAAGCTTGTTGTTGCTTTTACTTTTTGTTATGTCTCTATTCCTCCTATCATTTCTCTATACACTCATATTTCTCCTTTGCTACTCTATTTACTTTTCTATGTTAGACAATATAGTGCCCACAAACAGCCCGGTAAAAAGTTTGATGCTGTTTATCCTTTCTTTTATGCCTCTCTCCTCTTCTTATTTCTCTAAATACTGATATTTTTCCTTTGTACTATTGATCTCCCTATGTTAGAGGATATAAAACTCACAAACAACCCCGTAAGAATTTTGATGTTATTTATCCTTTCTTTTATGCCTTTCGTTCTGCTTCTCTTCCTCCTCCTCCTCCTCGTGAGCTAATCGTGGAATCCGCATTAATTCCAGGTGCCCACCAAATAACAAAGCTTACTGAAGGGCGCTGCGAGGCAAGACAGACGCTAGTAGGAAGCAGTGACGTGATATGAAGGAGGGAGAGAATGTGGTCATAATTCTCTGCCACGCGTGTGTTTGTGCATTGCTCATTCCCTCATTCCCATTAATAAACTAAGGGCTCGGGGCGTGATTTAATGGTGGAGGGCGTGATAGATGGGTAGCGGTGTGGAATGGATGCAGGAGGGAGGGTGGAGATAAGACACAGGGTTGCTAACTGTGATTTCTGGTATTATATTTCCTGTTAATTATTCTCTCTCTCTCTCTCTCTCTCTCTCTCTCTCTCTCTCTCTCTCTCTCTCTCTCTCTCTTGGTCTGTTTTGCCATATATGGAATAGTTGGTCTAGTAATCTAACTGTTCTAGGTCATGTTTCTCTATTTTGAGCGTTTGTTAAGTAAGATTCTTATTTATTTATTTTTTTTTGTTACTATTTACGATTTCTTTTCTTGCTTTACACTCAACGACTTCTCCTCCTCTTCTTCCTCCTCTTGTAAATCCTTCTCTCTCCTCCTCCTGACCACCCACTGGCTCACTCTTCATTCCAACATCACTTGAAGCTTTAGAGTAAGGAGTAGGAGTATCTCTCTCTCTCTCTCTCTCTCTCTCTCTCTCTCGTTATGACACTCTGAAAGGAAACCCGGGAAAATGTTTAAGTGCCTTGGAGCAAATTTGTCCTAAGGCACACGCACAAGAAGGCAGCTCGTAATAAGGTATAAATTCCCGTCCACTTTACTCGCAGGTCATAGTTCAAGTGCTTTATTACTTTTCTCAATCCAAGGACTGACTTTGTAAAA
>NC_059273.1:12125937-12130937 GCF_017591435.1 Portunus trituberculatus
GGAAGGATAACATGAAATGGCTAAAATTTATCTTTATTTATTTTTTCTCTCTGTTGATATTTGTTCTTATGTCTGTCTGTTTGTATGTCCGGCTATCTATGTGGGATCTCTCTCTCTCTCTCTCTCTCTCTCTCTCTCTCTCTCTCTCTCTCTCTCTCTCTCTCTCTCTCTCTCTCTCTCTCTCTCTCTCTCTCTCTCTTATGTCTGTCTGTATGTGAGGCTATCTATGTGGGTACTCTCTCTCTCTCTCTCTCTCTCTCTCTCTCTCTCTCTCTCTCTCTCTCTCTCTCTCTCTCTCTCTCTCTCTCTCTCTCTCTCTCTCTCTCTCTCTCCATTCCCATAAAGTAAACGTAGGAACGAAAAACAAATATGGAAAAAGGAAGAAGGGATAAAAAAGAAACGTGTCTACGAAAATAGGGAGAGGAATGTACACAAGGGAAGAGAAAAAAAAAGTTACGTCGTCTGTTGTGATGTTTTTTTTTTTCCTTTATATTCTCCTCGTCTTTTTTTTTTTTTTTTTTTTAGTTTGCATTGTGTTGTGTCACATTTATAATTGCCCACGTTTGTTGAGAGAGAGAGAGGGGAAACACACACACACACACACACACACACACACACACACACACACACACACACACACACACACACACACACACACACACACACACACACACACACACACACACACACACACACACACACACACACACACACACACACACACACACACACACACATCTAGACTCTGTGAACACCGTGAAATACATGAAACCTCTGTGAACACCGTGAAATACATGAAACCTATTCTTTCTCTCTCTCTCTCTCTCTCTCTCTCTCTCTCTCTCTCTCTCTCTCTCTCTCTGTTGATAAAAAAGAAGAAAACATTAAAAGAAAAAAATAGAAAGAAAAGAGGAAAAAGGTCTGTGATGAAGGGGTAAAGGGAAAGGGGAAAGAGGATTATGGGAGAGTTATATGGTTTGAAATTGCCTATATACTGAAATATGAAGGGATAGAGGGAAGGGAGGGGCCATAAAGGGATAACCTGTGATGGAATGGGGAAAAAAGGTAGAAGGAAGAGGCGAAAAGTGTGTATTAAACGGGGAAACAAAGTGTAAGGGACAGGGAAAAAAGAGGAAGTGAATAAAGAAATGGGAATAAAAATGAAAGTGTATGTAAACGAGGGTGAAAATAGTTATGGTTGAAATGGTAGTAAATGTAGTAGTGAGAGAGAGAGAGAGAGAGAGAGAGAGAGAGAGAGAGAGAGAGAGAGAGAGAGAGAGAGAGAGAGAGAGAGACATAAACAAACAGAGGCTGAAACTTGAATAGAAGAAAGGAAAGTCGATATTGAAATGCAAAATATAAAAGGAACATTGAGAAAAATTAAGGAAACAACAATGAAGTAAGAAGATATGAAGTCTTAAGGTGATATATCAGTGAAAAGTGTCACGTATTGCCTGGAAAATAAATAATAAAGAAAGATATTGACAAACAAATTAAAAGAAAGTCCATAGGTTGATTAAAACAAAGGAAAAAAATATATATAGTTCAAAGGGAAGTTTAACAAAGAGAGCGATAAAAATAATGAATGAAAATCTCAACCTACAGAAACTTTGTGTATTTGTTCAATTAATTGGGAATATTGCATGCTATTTTTTTTTCATTTATAGATTATGAAAGAGAAAAAAGGGAGCAATAAAACACAACAACATTGACACTGGAGGTAATTAGAGATAGTTTGTTTATTCATATCATATATATTTATTGATATATTAATTCACCTTTATGTTTATTAATTTATAAGCTTATTTGTATTTCTCTATTTGTTGATTTTTTCTCGATAAGTGAAGAAGATTAGACAGTTTGTTTTGTCTTTTTTATAATTGTTTATACATTTGTTGTCTTGCTGATTAAATTGATCTGGAAAATGCACAGCTAAAATACTGTAATCATATTCTGACTGCAAGTTACGAAAGATCAGTTCAAACTATGTACGTCAAATTAATGTAATCATGTTATGCACAATAGAATAATAAGAAAAAAAAGTTATATGTTTACACAAAAAAATAATAAATAAAAGTGCATAAACTAAACATCCACACACACTAGAGTCATGGAAATATTACTATGGAAATAAACACACACACACACACACACACACACACACACACACACACACACACACACACACACACACACACACACACACACACACACACACACACACACACACACATAGATCTAGGCATCAAACCAGTCTGTTTAATGGCGGTCGTAAATCTATATAAACGAGGTGGATCTAAACGCACATAAACATGGACACACTACTGGTTACGCACACGCTGAATTGCTGTGTGTGTGTGTGTGTGTGTGTGTGTGTGTGTGTGTGTGTGTGTGTGTGTGTGTGTGTGTGTGTGTGTGTGTGTGTGTGTGTGTGTGTGTGTGTGTGTGTGTGTGTGTGTGTGTGTGTGTGTGTGTTTACAAGCACACACACAATTGCACATGCTTACACTCTAAAAAAAAAGATGAATAAAAAATATCATTCCCTTCCATATCCAGATTCATTGTTATCTTTTCACTGCCACACTCATTCCCTCTCACACACACACACACACACACACACACACACACACACACACACACACACACACACACACACACACACACACACACACACACACTTCTTCCATCCTTTTCCACACTTCAGCTACTTCTCCACTTCCCTATTATTTCACTCTCATAGAAGACAATAGATCTGCTGTTTTTTTTTTTTTTTTTATCTATGTTCATTTCACTTTTTTTTCCTAGATATCTTTTTCTTTTTTTAAGCATATTTATTTTTCTAATGTTTTTTGTTCTCTTCACCTGACGTGAGTGTAGTGTAAGACAATGCTTACAGAAAACAATGCGAGGGAGACAGAAATGTTTGAGAGAGTTTGCCATGAGTGAATATATGATGAAATAATATATAGATTTTAGTGATCCGTAGCTTCGATAGGAGAAAAAATTTGATTCAATAAAAAAAATAAGAAATTAAAGTAAAAAAATCTATTCATAGCTAACGTAACTCGATTTTACATTTTTTTTCCTTTTTAAACGTTACCTCACTTGAGCACATAGTACCTTGTTTACACTACCTTACCATACTAACCTAACCTAATCTGACCTTCTTTAGTATCACCAGATCTAACCTTCTTTTACTTTATCTTACCTAGCCACACCTAACCTTACCTTTCTTCACCACACATCAGCTCACCCATCCTAACCCATCCCATACCAGCCCAACACAACATAACCCAACCTAACCTAACCTAACCTAACCTAACTTAACCTAACCTAACCAAACCAAACCGAACCCAACCCAACCCAACCAATCAAATACAACCTAACACAATCCAGCCTAACCCAACCCAACCCAACCTAAATAATCCCAACCGAGCCTAACCCAACCCAACTCAACCCAACTCAACCCAACTCAACCTAACCCAACGTAACCCAAGGCAAACCAACCAAACCTTGACAATACATCATCCACTTATCCACTTGCCTCTTTCTTCATCCCTGTATACACCAACTAAGCACAGCCATTACTGGAACCTACATTCCCATCACCTCCATTACTCACCGCACGACACACCCACTCACGTACCACCCACCTACACCCCATCTACACTCTCTCATTATCATCAACGTGGGAGACATGAGAGGTGGGGAAACTTGCGACACCTTGAAACAATTTACGAAGGGAAAGAAAGCGAGAGAGGGAGGGATAGGAAGAGAAGGGGTGATAAATTGGGAGAAGAGGAAAAAGGGAGAATAGGAAAGAGAAGAGAGATGTGAAATAGAATGTATCCATGAGAGAGAGAGAGAGAGAGAGAGAGAGAGAGAGAGAGAGAGAGAGTATAAGAAGAAAGAGAGAAAGAGAGAGAGAGAGAGAGAGAGAGAGAGAGAGAGAGAGAGAGAGAGAGAGAGAGAGAGAGAGAGAATATTGATGTGAGTGAAGCATGGAGTAAGGGAGTGGGGCAAGCAGTGAGAGAGAGAGAGAGAGAGAGAGAGAGAGAGAGAGAGAGAGAGAGAGAGAGAGAGAGAGTGGGAAGGGAAGGAGAGGGGAGAGTGTATCCCTGCCCAGCGCATCAAGGGATTATGAGAAGCGTGAAGGATGGCTCATAATAACGGAGGATCCATGCTGAGAGAGAGAGAGAGAGAGAGAGAGAGAGAGAGAGAGAGAGAGAGAGAGAGAGAGAGAGAGAGAGAAAATGGGTAGCTGACATACGACATTCACTTTTATTTAGGGAGTTTGTTGTTGTTTGTTTCTCTGTTTCTTTTGCCATCAGATTCTCCCGGTGTTTTTTTCATCGCTTCTGTAAAGACTGGTTGTTATATTTAGAACAAGGAGAAGAGGATGAAAAAGAAGAAGAGGAGGAGGAGGAGATGGGAGTAACAACATTATGATTATACTAAACAGAAATAATACAGGAGGAGAAAGAGAAAGAGGAGGAAGAGGAGGAGGAGGAGGAGGAGGAGGAGGAGGAGGAGGAGGAGGAGGAGGAGGAGGAGGTAGAAGTAACAACATATAATTACATAAAACAGAGAGGGAGAGAATTCCATCAACAAACGAATAATTCAATATGAAAATCCACCCTCTCTCTCTCTCTCTCTCTCTCTCTCTCTCTCTCTCTCTCTCTCTCTCTCTGTGTGTGTGTGTGTGTGTGTGTGTGTGTGTGTGTGTGTGTGTGTGTGTGTGTGTGTGTGTGTGTGTGTGTGTGTGTGTGTTTCTCTCCGTCTCTCCGTCACTGTTTCTCCTCCCGCTCCTGCTTTAACACTTTCTCCTTCTGGTGACGGTGTGGCATTTAAAAGTTCCCGGTTCGACTCTCGCCCTGTCACCTCAAAAAACATTCAGTCGTCGAGAGTTTACGAGATGCATTGTCGGTCCCTGCTCTACACTGCACCGCCGCGCCGTCACCTTCAACTATGCACACAGATTCTTGTTCCGCTCTCGCCTG
>NC_059273.1:12140937-12183437 GCF_017591435.1 Portunus trituberculatus
CCATAAGGTTTCCATATTTCTATTATTTTGTTTCCTTTTTCATTTTTTATTTTGCGAAATTCTCAATACTCTTTTTTTTTATATCCTTCAAATTGTGTATTTTTAGTGTAATCTTATTTTTCTCCTCTCTCTTTCAAAGGTTTGTTTCTTCTTTTGTATCCCCGCCAACAAAAAAGATAAAGGAAACATCGTTTTTCAACACTTTTCTTTTATTCAAGCATTCTTGTTTTATTTGGTTTATTTTCTTTTCCAGCTTCCTTCCCTTCTTCCCCAACAACGAAAGAAAAAAGGTTTATTCTACATTTTCTTTTAATTCGAACGTATCTTTTCTTTTATTATTTTACTGTAATATTTGAAAGATCTTCATTTTTTATTCAGCTCTTTCTTTCTTCCCTAGTAAAAGAAATGGAAAAAGGAATATAACTAACTATTCTTTTCATTTTGCTCATACTTTTATTTTTCTGTATAATCCAAGCGCTTTTCCTTCATCTTACTATTTCCAACATTAATTTATTTCTATCTTACAAACTTATTAGTCTTCATCCTTTCTTTTATTAAAATTCCTTCCTTCATTTCACATAATATCACACATTCCTCCCTCATCTTCCTCTATCCAAGCTTCTGTGTTTCCTTCCCCATTACGAAACAAAAACAAAACAAAGGGAAGAGGAAAGAGGATAAACATTAATCTCTCTCCAACACTTTCCCTCAAATCTGATCACGTTTCTCCACTACATCGATATTGTGCATTTCATATTGTTGTGTTCTAATGTCCTTCACTTTTTATTTGTCTCTCTCTGTCTCTCTTATTTTTCTTTTCAAGCTCCGAGTTGGACGAGCGCCGAATTCCCCTGATGGCTTCTCGGTCCCTAATGAAGCGAGGGGAATGAGGTGGAATGAAAGAGGGGAAAGAGATCAGGGTGAGCGGGGAGGTCGAGGGAAATTGAGTTGAGAGAGAGAGAGAGAGAGAGAGAGAGAGAGAGAGAGAGAGAGAGAGAGAGAGAGAGAGAGATTAAGAAAGAAATGAAAAGTTAAAATGATGCAGAAATAGAGGAAAAAATATAACAAAAGCTTATATATATACAATAATAACAAAAGAATAGGAAAATAAAAAAAAAATGGAAAAATGGTGAAAAGAACATGAATAGTGCGATAGAACAGCAGAGAGAGAGAGAGAGAGAGAGAGAGAGAGAGAGAGAGAGAGAGAGAGAGAGAGAGAGAGAGAATATTTTCATTTTCCGCCCTCATGGTTTTCCAGAGTCACTTCTAATCAGGCAGCCAGCGCGTCACTCACTCCTTTTCCTTCCTTCGTCAGTAGCGTGATCATTCTTGTCTCACTCAATATCAGTCGCCATTCATCTCTCTGACTTGCTAACTTTCTTCAGTCATCAGTGCATTGGTCGTGTGTGTCTCGAGTTAGGGTGGAAGGAAGGAAGGCTGGATGATGGAAGGAAGGATGGATAGATGGATGTATTAGTAATCGTGTTTTCTTTTCTTCTTGTTTTTATTGTCTCTTTTTCTTTCTTCCTTTTTACTTTTTTAATATTTTTCCCGGTTTGAAAGTAAAAAAGAAGGAGATGGATGGATGGATGGATGGATGGGTGTGTTGGAACTCGTGTTTTCTGTTGTTCTTTTTTGTTATTGTCTCTTTCTTATTTTTTTATTTTCTCACTTTATATTTTTCTTTTCTTCTTGTCTAGTTTTCTATATTTTCTTTGTGTACGTTCTTTTTTGTTTGGTTTCCGTCTCTGTTTCCTTATTCGTGTATTTATTTCCTTTATTTTTCTATATAGCATTCATCTCTTTTCTTTTATTTTCATTTTTCTTCCTTATTCGTGTATTTATTTCGTTATTCTTTTATATAGCGTTTATCTCCTTTTATTTTCATTTTTCTTTATTTTCCTTATTCCTGTGTTTCTTTCCCTTATTTTTTATATAGCGTTTTATTTCCTTTCTTTTCTTTTTTCTTTCTTTTTACATTTTATATGGTCACAACACAATGCACATTTCAATAAACATAGCACAGCACACATTTTTTCAGTACTCACATAAATATAATTTGAGTTTTGTTGAAATAAAAAAAAAATGAATGTATATATTCGTGGGGAAAAACAAATTACGCCACAAAGTTGATTTGTCAAATGCGGTCAGATTTTATTTATTTGTTTTATGGATTTTCATGAAATTTGCATGATACATTTTAAGAGTTTTTCGAATCCAGGAAACCACGAAAGAGAACAACGCTGAAAAATGAAAATAAGGAAGGATGACGATAAAGGGAATATATGTGAAAAGGGCAAAGAATTATATGTTGTATCCGTGTGTTTATGGGATAAGGGGAAGGGAGCTATAAGAGAAAATGCAAGAAAATATAAAGGAATGCATGAGAGTAATGAGCAAAGACATGGAAACAGAATGGAAGGAGAGAGAGAGGGAGAGAGAAAGTGTTTTGAGTTCTGAGAGGGATAGAACTTTAGTTTAACCCCTTCAGTACTGTGACTCGTTTCCATATTCATTCTGCTTACTATTTACTTATACTATACAGCTTCAGAAACACATGTGGGGGAGTAAAATTGTGAAGACTCTGGCCATTAATCTTCTGACCTCCCTAGACACTTCCTGATGTCAATAAAATGGTTTAATCGTACACAAATCTTCAAGTTAAAAATGTGTCCCAGGACTGAAGAAGTTAAAGTCTGTATTATGTGACAGAGGGAAGTTTACTACATATCTAAGTGAGAAGATAAAGTTATTGAAAAAAAATATATGCAGAAACTAGTAATCAAATAGAATGGTATAATGCAGAAATAGGCTCAGTAATTACATTGGTAGTGTTTAGGAGGACCTTTAAAACACACAAAAAATATTCAGTTATAGGTAATAGATGGATATGGAAAGCTGTATTGTGAGTCTTGTGGCTTCATGTGCCTTCCTTCATGTTCTAATGACTAAGTAATATGGTGAGTGTGAAAGTGTAGGTACAGTAAATAAGGCAACGATAGGAAAGAAACATAAATACTTGGAGTGAAATTTAGAGAAGAGATGGATTGAAGTATAAAAGAAGAACAATTTTGGTAAGAATAGATGCATAGAAAGATGGATTTAAGAGAGGTATAAGAATACCTGTATGCAAATTTATATGACAGAAGAGATGGATAGAATGACAAATGTAGGATTTAGAAAAGTACACCAATGGAATGGAGAAGAATGAGAGGGAGACGTGAGAGGAAAGACAAATAAATAATAACATAGAAAAATAGAAAAAAAAATAGAGAAGGTACTACAATCTATCAGACTTATATGTAAACCAATGGAATGGAGAAGCATGAAAGGGAGATAAGAGAGGAAAGACAAATAAATAATTACATAGAAAAATATAAAAAAAGATAGAGGAGGTACTAGAATCTATCAGACCTATATGTGGTAGTTTCAGCAGATAGAGACAAGAGGAAAGGAGGATAAGTGTATGAAGACAGAGTATTCTGGGAAGCTGAGGCCTATGAGAGGAAGAGGGGTGAAATATTTAGAGAGAGACAAGGGTGGATGACTTGGGGCTTTCTGAGTACCTGAGGGAGACAGAACGACTGAGTGATGACCGGGGAATTACTTGTGAGGGAGGTAGTATTGTGAAGTAGAAAAGGAAGAATCTATGTAGTTATGTTTTTCAATCTCTCTCTCTCTCTCTCTCTCTCTCTCTCTCTCTCTCTCTCTCTCTCTCTCTCTCTCTCTCTCTCTCTCTCTCTCTCTCTCTCTCTCTCTCTCTCTTCTTTTTTTTTTTTATTTAAACATAATTTATACAGAAGAACATGTACCCAAAGGCGCACTGTCGTGTGCTACCTATTCTAAGGGTACTACAATCTATTTCTCTACAATATTTACAAGACTTAAAAATAGATAATATACAAGATGGTCAGCATGTAAATGGAGCACTATTCTTTTCACTTCACTAGCACTATTCACGCACTGCACTACACTGAGTGTCACGTCACAAAGAGTGTCAGAGGAGTTGGCAGTGTCTGTCTCCACTTATGTGCCATCAGTTTGACACTGTGTGTGTTCATCTCCTGGACGTGAGGCACCGCGGCCGTGAACAAGTTCCACATCCTGGAGACGCGTCCTGCGAAGGTGCGTTGATGCTGACACCCGTGGGATCGCGGCACCTCTACGGCGTCACCACCATTGAGCACCGTTCTCGTGCTCCGTGCGGTGACTCTCAGAGGATGACGCAGCCCTGCCAGATGTGGCACTCTTTGCACCTGTGCCTTATGGAACACTACGATTGCCGCCACATCTCTGCGGTGTTCCAGTGAATCAAGAGGACGCTCAGGCTCTGGGTGAGGTGGTATTGCAGCATCTACTAGCCGTATGGCGCGGCGTTGGATGCTGTCCAGTCTCCTTCTGTGTGTGGCGGCACAGGACATCCAGGAGAGAGCTGCGTACTCAAGGTGGGGCCGCACCTGTGCCTTGTACAGCAGCAGTCTCCCTTCCTGTCGAGGAAACTGGCGATCCTTCTGAGAGCGGAGATCCTGTGAGAGGCTTTCTTGGCAATGGTTTTGACATGGCTGTCAAACCTCAGCCCTCGATCCACCTCCACTCCAAGTATCTTGACGTCATCTTGGAGTGGGAGAGCAGCAGCGCCAAAGACAACTTTCCTGCCATTGCTGCCATGGCGGCTGGGGACCGAGAGACAACCATTGCCTGTGTCTTCTCCGGCGCGAATGTCACTTGCCAGCGAGCACCCCACTCCTCTATCACTCGTAGCTGCTGATTGATGGCCTCAGCAGCCCGCCCACTGTCCTGGCGTGGATAGGTATAGGAGAGGGTGCAGTCATCAGCATAGGCCATGACTCCTGGCAGTAGCTGGAGAAGATCATCCACGTAGATATTCCACAGGAGTGGGCCAAGAATTGAACCCTGTGGCACTGATGCCTCCACAGGCAGGGACTCAGATGTTTGCCCGTTGACAACCACCTTGAGGCTTCTGTCCTGCAGGTAATTTCCCAGGAGTCGTAGCAAGCCACCCTGGATGCCTTTAGCACGAAGCTTTTCTAGTAATCCGTTGTGCCATACTTTATCAAAAGCTCCAGCTATGTCCAAAGCAACCACTATAGTGTCCTTGCCGTCGTCGAGGGCGTCCTGCCACTGCCTGGTGAGAAGCATCATTAGGTCGGAGGTTGACCTTCCAGGTCTGAACCCAAACTGTTGGTCTGAGAGGAGGGCATTGTCCTTGAGATGGCTACACACCACCTCTGCCACGACCCTCTCAAACACTTTACCCACCACTGACAACAGGGATATGGGTCTGTAGTTTTTTGGGTCCGTCCTGGAGCTTTTTTTGTGTACGGGAACTACTCGAGCCTCCTTCCACACTGAAGGCCAGACGTTTTCCCGTCTCTCTCTCTCTCTCTCTCTCTCTCTCTCTCTCTCTCTCTCTCTCTCTCTCTCTCTCTCTCTCTCTCTCTCTCTCTCTCTCTCTCTCTCTCTCTCTCTCTCTCTCTCTCTCTCTCATTATATATGCATTTCATTATTCGTCTACCGAGAGAGAGAGAGAGAGAGAGAGAGAGAGAGAGAGAGAGAGAGAGAGAGATTTAGCGGTCATGCATATAAACAAACATACAGACAGACAGGCAGGCAGGCAGGCAGACAGATTGACTGACTCTCTTTTATTGAAACCAGCACACACACACACACACACACACACACACACGGTAGCTCAGTGGTTAGAGCGCTGGCTTGACAAGCCAGAGGTCCGGGGTTCGATTCCCCGGCCGGGTGAAGATATTTGGGTGTCTCCTTTCACGTGTAGCCTCTGTTCACCTAGCAGTGAGTAGGTACGGGATGTAAATCGAGGAGTTGTGACCTTGTTGTCCCGGTGTGTGGTGTGTGCCTGGTCTCAGACCTATCCGAAGATCGGAAATAATGAGCTCTGAGCTCGTTCCGTAGGGTAACGTCTGGCTGTCTCGTCAGAGACTGCAGCAGATCAAACAGTGAAACACACACACATCTGCCTAGAGAGAGAGAGAGAGAGAGAGATTTAGCAGTCATGCATATAAACAAACATATGGGCAGACAGACAGGGAGACAGACTGACTCTCTTTTATTGAAACCAGCACACACACACACACACACACACACACACACACACACACACACACACACACACACACACACACACACACACACACACATTATTCAACATTCAGACTTTGGTGTGCTGCTGTCAGAAAGGAAACGAGAACATGTTTAGAACGAAATTAACTCGCAGTGTCTCTCTCTCTCTCTCTCTCTCTCTCTCTCTCTCTCTCTCTCTCTCTCTCTCTCTCTCTCTCTCTCTCTCTCTCTCTCTCTCTCTCTCTCTCTCTCTCTCTCTCTCTCTCTCTCTCTCTCTCTCTCTCTCTCTCTCTCTCTCTCTCTCTCTCTCTCTCTCTCTCTCTCTCTCTCTCTCTCTCTCTCTCTCTCTCTCTCTCTCTCTCTCTCTCTCTCTCTCTCTCTCTCTCTCTCTCTCTCTCTCTCTCTCTCTCTCTCTCTCTCTCTCTCTCCAAACTTGACCATTCCTCGTATTTCCGACGCTTTGTCACAGCTAATGGTAATAATAATAACAATAATAATGATAATAATAATAATAATAATAATGATAATAATAATAATAATAATAATAATAATAATAATAATAATGATAATAATGATAATAATAATAATAATAATAATAATAATAATAATAATAATTATAATGATGAACAATGAACAATGATGAACAATGATAATAATAATAATAATAATAATGGTTATGATAAGGATAATAGCGAAAATGATAATGTAGTCATTCTTATTGTTCTTAATATCAATTTTATTATTATCATTATTATTATCATACATTATCATCATCATCATGATCATCATCATCATCATCATCATCATCATCATCATCATTATTATTATTATCCTTATTATTATCATCACTGAGGTCACAACAAAATTTACTATGAGATAACGAACAAGACGCTTTTCCACAAATAACTACGTAATTATGTACAATGTATAATGCATAACTAGATCAACAAGAACATACGGAAAATGACAGACACTTTTTAAACATAATAGTAACAATAACGATGATAATTACACGAACAATAACAACAATAATTCAAAGCAGCGTTCAATATTTCCCCATCTTAGTTCTGAAATATTCCCGTTCTCGCTTGCTAAATTTACTGTTGGAATGATAAGTTAACTCAAACTCATTTCACTTCATGGATGAGGCGGCCGAATTCCACAGTAGCATTGGAATATATTAGAATACATCAAATGAAGTACAGTGTTCGTGTCTGAATGCGTTCCTCCCCTCCTGTTGCTGTTATGATTGGCCGCCGCTGTGAGAGAGAGAGAGAGAGAGAGAGAGAGAGAGAGAGAGAGAGAGAGAGAGAGAATTTCCAGACACATATGCATTCTCCCCTAATGCTTCCACGAATCTTGTAATTTACTGATTAATTGTATGGTGTATGTCGTTATTAGAGAGAGAGAGAGAGAGAGAGAGAGAGAGAGAGAGAGAGAGAGAGAGAGAGAGAGAGAGATAATAAAAACAAAGATAGAAAGAAAGACACACGGAAAGATAGAAAGTTTCGAGAGACTACTATTAGTGTTGCCTCCCTTCAAAAAATTCCTGATTGAGAGTTGCTTTTCAAATGACGTTCTCCTACTTGTCTCTTCTCACTGTCTACCTCCCCTGTCTTCCCGTTACTCTTTTCCTTTCCTTGTCTCTTGTTACCCCAAATAATCTGTGTGGCATTTGAAAACAGTCGTTCTGAGAGAGTAAAGCGCTTCTGAATACAGGCCAAATAGCGATACTAGTCTGGAATAAACTTTTTTCATAGCACATTAAATTTTGTCTTTCTTTCTCTCTCTTCACCCACGTTAGTATTGGTATCAAGAACCACTGAGTATTAATATATATCAAGCGGTTCTCTCGTGGAGGATTATAAGCAGGATCATTAACAACGAGAAATGAATAATAATCAGGCGCAGGTGATTTCTCTTCCCCCGTGCGGAAGTCGTAAATATAATGGTGAGCGGATCCGGGTATGGGAAGATTGGAAACATGCCAACATAATTCTAATCTCACCCTCATATACACGCAAACAGAGTCCCTTGTGGTGTGTTGCATTATCTCTTCCCTCCCTGCCTTCCATTTCCTTCCCTTTCCTTTCCTTTTCTTCACTTCACTCTCTATCTCTAGTCTTCTCTTAGTGTCTCCATTCCTTTCTCTGCTGTCTCGTTTCTTTTACTCCCTCCATTTCTGCTTCTCCCTTTATTCTTTTCCTTTTTTGTTTATCTCTCTCACTTCATTCTTGCTTCTCTCTCATTCTAATCTTTCTTTTTTTCCCATCCTTGTTTTCTTTTTCTTTTGATCTCTTTCATTCCATTTTTTCTCTTTTTGTCTTTCTTCTTTCCTTCTTTTCCCTTCCCTTTTCTTTCCTTCACTTCACTTCCCTTTTCCTTTCTAGCCCTGGTCTTCTGTCTCTCTATTCCTTTCTCTACTGTCTCGTTCCTTCTACTCCTTCCATTTATGTTTCTCCCTTCCTTCTTTTCCTCCTCTGTTTATCTCTTTGACTCCATTCTTTCTTCTTGTGTCATTCTTCTTTCCTTCTTTTCTCTTTCCTTTTCTTCCATTTCTGTTTCTCCCGTCCTTCTTTCCTTTTTTCTGTTTATCTCTCTCACTCTATTTTTTTTACCTCTTGTATCACTCTCCTTTCCTTCTTCTCCTGTTTGTCTCTAATTTTCTTCATCTCTCGCTTTCCTCCTCGCTTCCTCTTACTCTCTCCCATCCTTCCTGTTTGAATTTTCTTCCTCCCTTCCTTCATTATCTTTTCTGTCAATTTATTTTTCCCCGGTTCTCCTTGCACTTACTCTAGCTCTGACCCATTCCGACATTTTTTATCTTCCGTCCTTCCTAACTTCCTCCTCTTTTCCTTCCTTCCTTCCTTCCTTCATTCCTTCTTCCATGCCTGCCTTCCTTCGCCCTACAAAAGCTGATATAGCTGACATTTTCCTTGCTCCATGGACCTCCCCGCCTCAGGGCTGCGGCTTCCTCCTCCTCCTCCTCCTCTTCCTCCTCATGACTCCTTTAGGCACCCAACGGACAGCCTCGCCGCCGCCGCCACCGCCTGCGGGAGAAACAGTGCGGTGTAGCGTTCGTCTCTTATTTATACATACTTTTTTTGACGTGTCTGGACGCGCGAAGGGAAGGAAGGAAGGAAGTGAGCGTGGAGTGAGCGTTCATGTGAGAAAGAAAGATAACGTTCAGGCTTTTACTGTGCAGGAACGTGAAGCTGATTATATTTTTTTTGTTCCTCTTTCTCCCAATTTTATTTCGTTTAATTTTTCCGTCTCACCTTTGTAATTCACTCCAAGTTCAGATCTCCGTGGGTTTGTCCAGGAGCTGTTTTCTCTCAGCCCTGCATCATTCTGGGTTTTCCTTACTAGTGGATGATCACCTTCAGTAATTTATAAAGGCGATGTGCTGTTTCGTGTTTTATCGCCCCGGTGCTTAACTGACCTGCGTGCTGGTGGTGGTGGTGGTGGTGGTGGTGGTTGTGGTGGTGGTGCTTGTATACAGTCACTTATTACAGGGGGAATATTCTTCTTTTCCTCTTTTAACTTCTGTTCTTGGAAAACTAGCATTAAGTATAATCGTGTTTAGTCATGTTACGAGAGAGAGAGAGAGAGAGAGAGAATGGTTGACAGGCAGACAGATAAACAAACAGATGCGGATAAACAAAGTTGAGCAAAATGAATAAATAAACAGAGACAAAGAAACACAGATAAACTGACTACCCAAATGACTGAGAGAGAGAGAGAGAGAGAGAGAGAGAGAGAGAGAGAGAGAGAGAGAGAGAGAGAGAGAGAGTTATGAAGACGCAAGAAGGGGTTAGGAAGAAAGAAACACCAACTTTTTCACCTCCTAGTCTTGCTCGGCTCTCGTCGCTATGGTAATGTGACGAGGCGGGGAAGGAAACACACGCAGCAGTTGGTTTGGAAATCGTTCTCCTTTTACTGAAACAAGACAAGGAAAAAGAAGAGTAATAAAACGCTCCCATGCGGTGATGCAGTGAGAATATCTAGGGACGTATGTCTAGAAGGATTCTGGAACCTGACAAGGGGGATTATTGTGATTCCTTTTTTCTGTGTGTGTGTGTGTGTGTGTGTGTGTGTGTGTGTGTGTGTGTGTGTGTGTGTGTGTGTGTGTGTGTGTTTGGTTATTCTTTGTTTTCATTCATTTAGGTTAGTAAAGGGACAGGTAGAAAGAAAAGATAAGTATCTAATACAAATGTTGTTCCTTTTTTCTTGTGCTTTGTTATGAATCATTGGTAATAGTTAAGTGATAAAATAAAGAGATTACCTTTGTTCTTGTTATTTTCTAGAGCATATTAAAAATATATTGTAGTTGCGCTTTGAAAGGAAAGAAAATAGAAATTTGGTTGCATTTTTAATCCTGGGCACAAGTTAGAATTTTGTAACTTAGCATTCAGATCTCTTTAAAGGCAAAATCAGAAGACTTTGATGCAAATTTAAATGTTGTCTTCCTTGTTTTGAAGTGTTATGAAATAATTTTCTTCTCAGGATACATAACTAAGAAACCACCACAAATGCAATTGTTGGGAGTGATGCGAAATCTGGTCGTTTTCACTTAATCTTTTTTTATTAAAATTTCAAACATTCTCTGTGGTGATGACAGTTGCCTCGTATCAAAGTGAAAGGGATAAGATGTTTTCCAAAAATTCGATATCTAGAAACGTAGCTGTTTTCAGACTGTCAGTCGGCTAGGTAATTTACAAAGCACAGCACAGCATTACCATTTCGCTGCCCGCATAACATAGATAATTGTCATCATAACTCAGGATAATGTTGATCTGATGAAATAGATCCGTACTCAAGCTTCTCCGGCGTCTGATCTGTGTAGACTACATCTGACAGGCTCCAGAGCATGTTATTGGGGATTTCAAGATGTTTCTATGATTCTAGTGATAAAGAAAGGATTATGTGCCATCAAAGGGAAAATAAACACCCTTGAGAACGCAACTAATCTTTCCTCAGGCCTTTGAAACCAATGTTGATTAGGAAACAATGTACTTAAGATTACATGTCATTATGTTTTATAATGATTAGTATTACTACAGCGTCCGGTTATGTCTTTATCAACAAACATGCGGAATAAAAGTAGACATTTTAGTGTTTTAATCAATAGACGTAGACAAAAAAATATATATTTGAGAGTAATAACCAATAGACGTGGAGAAAAACAGGTATTTGAGTATTTTAGTAGATCAACGTGGGCGAAAACAGATATTTGAGTGGCAGAAAGCAGTGTGATGTAAAGGAGACGTAACCAAACTAGACTACCATCACATTATCTCCCTCTCAGCCAGCCACTCCTGCATTACTGGCATAGAACATGCTAATTTTAATCTAGTACTTTTCAGTTTGCTGTTAATTGCTTTAATTATACATTTCAGTTATTTTCGTAGTGCTTCTAATGTCGGTGCTGGTTCGAGGATGGATTTGTACCCTCTCCGTGGCAGTCTTTCCTCCCTCTTTGTATGATGAAGCTCTTGTCCTTATCGGGAGAGCAAGTATAAGAGAACAAATGAGGAAAAATGGTACAAGAAGTTTTGGCTAAATTGAGGCATTGGATACATCGCGTAGTTTTGTGACTTGAAAGTTTTAAAAGATTCTGTCAGAGCTTTCTTTGGTTGACAGACTCTCTCTCTCTCTCTCTCTCTCTCTCTCTCTCTCTCTCTCTCTCTCTCTCTCTCTCTCTCTCTCTCTCTCTCTCTCTCTCTCTCTCTCTCTCTCTCTCTCTCTCTCTCTCTCTCTCTCAACTGCGCACAAATGTAAACCTACAGACAGACATAATGGCAACACTGAACTTCTGAAACACTATTCCAGTATACTAAATCAGTTAATTCAACAGAAGCAATAAGAAAAACAACACACACATAAAAAAACACAAAAATCTTCCCTCCCCTTCACCGATAAAACTTGAAAATAAAGGGTACAAATTCAAGGTGTTTTGATAAAGGGTAAGGGAGAAAAAGAGTAGAAAAATAGTATTGATCTCGTGTTGTTGACGGAAAACTTGACGTGACACTGGGAATAACATTTAGATTTCTGGGTGGATGGTGGAAATTCCGTCATGTTTGGAGTGGATGCGTGGATGAGGTGGAATGAGTGATGGCGGTCAGGGAATGAGGGATAGGAGTGCGAGAGAGGAGAGGGAGAAGGGTGGGGAAGGGGGAAGGAAAGACGGAGAAACATAGAAAGATGAGGCTGGATTTTACCTGCAAAGAAAGAGAAGTATGTAATATTGATGTTGTGAGAGAGAAAGATAGATAGATAGATAGATAGATAGATAGATAGAGAGAGAGAGAGAGAGAGAGAGAGAGAGAGAGAGAGAGAGAGAGAGAGAGAGAGAGAGAGAGAGAGAGAGAGAAACGTAAATGAAATAAAGAAAAACAGAAACGGAAAGACAGACAGGCATAAACATATACAGATACAAAAGACAGACATAAAGAGAAAGAAACAGACAAACAGATGAAAAGAGATAAACAGAAAGACAGACACAGACACAGATAAAATTTTCACTTTATTTAAATTACAAGTCACTTCTCGAAAACCACACTCGTATATGTTATGATTTTTTTTTTCCTTTTATTTTTTGCAAGTTTTTTTTTTCATTCCGGCATTTATTCATTAGAGAGCACTTGGCTGGCATCCCTCATGTTAATATACACACAAACTTTACCGAATTGTAAAACTGCGTGGCTGGCCTTTTTTTTATCATGGTCTTTGTGGCATAAAAATACATTCTGGTAACCAAAATAAAAAAGAATAGTGAATAAAAAAAAAAATAACTCATTCCACCAGGACGAACTTTTGTAATGTTGTGAAATGAGCCTCGAAAAGTGAATACATTTTACCTTCCCATGAAAACGACGCAATCAGTCACAGGTATGCAGGTGCAGGCCCACTGATTAGACCGACAGGTGGATTTACTGACCAACTGACCGACAGACCGACTTAAACAGAGACGCGAGGGCAGAAAACAGTTCGAAACATAGACAGACTGATATATATCTATCCAAACCTAACCAAACCTAACCTTACTTTACTTCACCTTACCTTAACTAACCAAAACAAACCTAACCTAACGTAACATTACCTTACCTTACCTCACCTCGTCTCACTCTATATAACTTTATCTTACTTTGCCATTCCTTATCTTTCCTTACCTTACCTAGCTTTCCTTTCCTTGCCTTGCCTGATCCAACCTTACTTTACCTTACCTCACCTTACCTACCTTGTCGTACCTTACCTTACCATACCTTACCTTACGTTACCTTACCTTACCTAACTACCTTAACTAACCTTTACCTTATATTCCCTTTAGTAATATCCAAGTCTGTATTGAAATATTTAAAAGAGGATCCCTGAGAGTGGTCCGACCCTGCACCATTTACTGCTAAAGGTAATTTTGTTGCGTGTCCAAAGAGGCTTGAAGTCTCTATGCTCATATGAACTGAAGGGTGATATTTGGCGCTTTGTTGCCCCTCCCCCCTTCTCTCGCTGCCTTGACCTAACTTTCGCTCGTGAATATTTGAACTGTTTATTTATGATTTTGCTACGTTTTTTTTTCTATTCTTTATGTAATTGTTTTTTTTTTTTTTTTTTCGTTCCTCTTTTATTTATTTGTTGTGGAAAAATGAAGTGAATTTTCACGGTATACACAACTCGTCTATTCAATAATTATGCCATCTCTCTCTCTCTCTCTCTCTCTCTCTCTCTCTCTCTCTCTCTCTCTCTCTCTCTCTCTCTCTCTCTCTCTCTCTCTCTCTCTCATGTCATGTGTCTATGATTAATTTTATGGCCAGTGAGTAAATTCTTTGTCACAGTCTCTATATAGCATTTATTATCCAGGCCAGAGAGAGAGAGAGAGAGAGAGAGAGAGAGAGAGAGAGAGAGAGAGAGAGAGAGAGAGAGAGAGAGAGAAAGAGATATTAAAGGGAAACACGATCTACTTGCTCTCTATCTTTACTCCGTTTCCCCACAGCAAGTCAAGGTTCTGCGGAATATTAACCATTGCAGTGTAGGTTGGCGACTGTTGGGCGGCAGAGAGAGAGAGAGAGAGAGAGAGAGAGAGAGAGAGAGAGAGAGAGAGAGAGAGAGAGAGAGAGAGAGAGAGAGAGAGAGAGAGAGAGAGAGAGAAAGGGAGTGGGGGAGGGATATGTAGGTAGTGGTTGTGTGTATGTGTGTATGTGTAGGTGTGTATGTGCGTGTGTGCGTGTGTCGACAGCCCACGCTCTCCGATTACACGAGTTGGTCCGTGCCTGTGTGTCGTCCGTGCTCCCTGTCCATACGTTCCAGATTGGGCTTGTCAATAGCGCAGTTTAGGCGTTGTTTGTTATATCTATATTTTTGTTGATAGTCGTTACCGTTTTTTTCCCCCTCCCTCTCTTTCTCTCTGTCTGTCTGTCTCCCTCTCACTCCCCCTCTCTCTCTTTCTGGTATTCCCACTCTTGTTGTTTTGTGGTTGTGACTTTTTTTTTCCACCCTCACGACAGACACAGCTTTAAATATTCCCTTGATTTATGTTTTTCTTTTTTTTTTTTTACCTATTTTTCCTTATCCCAGGCATTTTTTTTTAATTTTTTTCTCCGTTTTCTTGTATGACGTATGTTTCTTGAACGCTGAAATTTTGTGAGGCAGTTTGTAGCACATATGACACGTTCCAGACAGTGTTATTCCCGCAGCGAGGCGACATGGAGCTCCCCGTAATGCTTCTCCTCTTGTGCGGGCTTTTGGTGGCCTGTCTGACGCGTGTGTTGTGTCTCCATTGTCATCCCCGAGCGGAGAGTGATTGCGTGAAGAGTTCCGTGAAATATCCCGTCGTGTTTGTGGCATTACGCGGATTATGTCAGGTGAGCGGCAGCGTGTGAACGTGTAATTGTCACGGCGCGTCTCCCTGTGTGTCACTCAAGGCAGCGGCGTGTAGTGGGTGGCGCAGAATGGGTGGGTGTGTGAGGCTCAGAATGGTGACAGTTTAGTGGTGGAATATTACTTAGTGCTGCAGTGTATTCTGAAGTAAAAGCCTGCAGGTTGCCACACACACACACACACACACACACACACACACACACACACACACACACACACACACACACGCACACGCACACGCAGTCTTCTCCAGCGTAAGTACATTAAAACAAAGCAAAAAACAAGAAGATTGGACAGGAAGAGGCCGCTGTTCTATACAAAAGTCATTTACTGTATGTGAGATGCATCTCATGGGTATTCAAAACTTATCATTTATTGTATTCATCTCTATATTCATCCAGTTTTCTCTTTAGACTATCCAGTTTCTGTGCTCATACCTTCTGGAACAAAGAGCTTGGGTTCCTGCTTGAGGACGCTGCCTCCACTCTTGTTGATGATGCACAAGGAACGTTGTTGAGGTGAAACCGCGGGCAGCTCGTGGCGTGGAGCACCACTGACGCAGATGAACGAGCCGCGAAGCCCTCCGCTGTCCCGAGGCTAAGCGAGGCTGACAGACTGAGTCAGAAGCAGCCTCTTTGAGACGCACCGCTTGATGAGGCTTTCTGAGGATTTCTCGCCTTCAAGGACAGAGATGAACAAAACAGGTCTTAAGCCTCTTTAGGTCGTTATAAGCAAAGCCCGGTACACTGGTGAGGTGGAGGAAGCAAGGACCGCCATTGCCCGGGACATTCGATCTGCCTTTACCATACCAGCTCCATCATACTTGAGCGTGATGGAAACATTATTGTAGTGTCTTCCTTCCAGGACATGAGACACGAGAGCTGCCTTCATGAGAACTCCTCCGTTCTTCCTTCGTTCGAGTGTTTCAAGCCATGTAAGGTTTGATAGAGCGGAAGCGTGGAGGTGGACGAAGAGAAACTCAGTACCTAGTCGGACACAGAATATTTGGCTATGAAATGTGGCGAATTAACTTTGTGACAGGCTACAAGTGGTGGCGTTCTTAGGGCAAAGGTCAGAGAGCTTGGAGCAGTGTGGAAGCAAAGTGGGGCGAGACTGAGCAATACCTGAGAGTGAGTTGGTTTCAGGAGGATCAAACTGTCGGTGTGGAAGTAAAATAACACCCTTTCAGTTCTGACGCTACAGGATACCCGAGATCTGCTTTAGTTATTCCCCTTTTCCAGCGATACACAAAAACAAAAACTGATGGAGAAAGGCAGCCAGTTTTCAATAGAGGAAAAACGAGCTATAGATGTACACGTGAAGTAAAAGGGGAAAAAAAATATATTCCCTACGTGAAATAAAAGAAAATAAAATGTAGGAGGGATTGGAAACAGTGAGATAAGATGGGAGTTGCAAAAAATGTGAGAAAGTCGAATAGGTAGTGAAAGTTAGGAGGGAATAGTATGATGAAATGAAATAAACTGAAATTATATAGTAAAGAAAGTTGAAAAATTCAAATATATGAATAAAGATGGACACTTATAGTGAGATAGAAAGAGACAGGAAGAAAAACAGGCAAAAGTGACAGACTGACAGACATTCAAAACAGACAGAGAGCCATAAAATAACAACTAGAGAGACGGAAGAACATAGAAACACAGAAACACAGAAAAACAGAAACAAACTTCTCGCAAAACACTTTTTAATAGACACACAGACTGATGAAACACAATACAACATCAGACCTTCCTCTTCCCTTACCTTTCCTTCCTTTTTCTAAACCCCCTGATCACCTGTTTCCCTAAGATAGTCTCCCTCCCTCACCTACCCACACCTGCCCTCACCTGCCCTCACCTATAATGACTGCACGATCTAATTAGCAATGACGGCGCGCATCTCCTAATTTCATGACTTTTTATTAATCACGAGTCGGTCAACATAGAAAATAAGCTGATTTTCCTCCATAAATTTTGACGTCAGCGAAATCACGGTTACTCTCATTCTTCATTTTCTTTTCTTTTACTCTCCTTGCGGCCTATTGGTTAAGCTCTTCTTCGCTCCTCCTCTGTGATTGGTTGCCTTGCTCAGTGACGTCACCGGGAATTGTGACGTCACGATAAGGGGAAAAATTATAATTGCGAATGTGATGTTTTTTTTTTTTAGTTTTTTGGCTTATTCTTTTTTTTACGTGTTTGTTTGTGTGGGGAAGTGAGGGATGAAAGAGAGAGAGAGAGAGAGAGAGAGAGAGAGAGAGAGAGAGAGAGAGAGAGAGAGAGAGAGAGAGAGAGTGTGTGTGTGTGTGTGTGTGTGTGTGTGTGTGTTTGTGTGTGTGTGTTTGAGTGCACTGATCTCTTTAAAAGGCGGACTGTGTACCATTAAATGGATCACTCTGTACACTGGAACAAAGAGAACAAAACTAACAAAACAAAGCAAAAACACTCTAAACGTGCTGAAATTCTAGACAAAAAAAAAATGTGCAAAAATAAAAGAAAAATGAAAAATGAAAAGAAAAAATTGAGAAAGAAAACGATCCATTATGACACTTTGCATTGATAGCGCAAAGTGGAAACAAAATATAAATATGCATAAAATAAAGAAAAAAATAAACGTTTGATGAAAAGAAGTTAGAGTAAAAGCGGTAACAAAAACAATAACAAAAAAACTTCATTTCAATACAGGACTGGTCTTTCTTCTGCCTGTCACTGTGTCTGTGTGTTTGGCTGTCTGTACGTTTGAATACCAATCTGTTTCTCTGTCTGTTTACCTGTCTTTCACTTTTTGTTTTTCTATTTGTCTGTTTTTCCTTAGATTTTATTTTTATTTATCCAACTGTCAATATTTATTTATGTCTATCTGTTTTTCTGTCTTTCTGTCTATCTTTATTTCTGTCTGTCTATCTGTCAATCTCCTTTTCTCTCTTTATCTCTCTAATTCTTTCCCACTTTCCCTCTCTACCTCTTCCTCTTTCCCTTCCCTACTTCCCTCCCTCTCTCACTTTCTCCAACACACTTACAAACACCTACACACAGACGCCCACTTATACCTACCCACACTTACACAGCCACACACACACGCCCTACAGTCATTAAGGGCTTGCCAGACAGCCAAAGCCTCCCTGTGATGCATGAATCTCTTTGCTCTGCGCGTGAAATACTGCCCGAATATTCCTACCGGGGTAAACCTAAGAGATTGATGGCAAGGAGGGATGAAGAGGAGGACCAGGAGAGGTGGGGCGCGACTAGGAGAGAACAGAAAGGAGAAAGGGAGATGCGAGAGAGTTTGTAGAAAAATTACGCTGGAAAACTAGGTAATGAAATGGAAGGAAAAGTAATGAGCAACGGGGAGAAAGTGGAAAAGAAAAGAAGGAAAAAAAGGAAATGTGGAAAAAGCAAGGGAAAAAAGTACTGTGAGAGATGGAAAGAAGGATAAAAGGGAAAGAGGGAAGGTGGGAAGAGATTAAAAGATAGGCGATAAGTATAACGATATATAAATAAAAAGGGAAATATATACCCCAAAAAGACAGAAAAAATTATGTTCGTGAGAAAAGGGCGCACAGAAAATGGTTGGATGACGAGATGGGGAGGTGGAAGGATAAGAACGACAGGATAAATGGGAGAAGTAAGAAGGGAGGAGGAGAGACGAGGAGTTTAATTGGGGGAGGAGCAATTAAGGGTGAGAAGAGAGAGAAAGTATATAAAGAATGGAATCTGATAAGGGAAGAAAATATGAAGGTGCAGTGTGTGTGTGTGCGTGAAGTGGGACAAGACACACACACACACACACACACACACACACACACACACACACACACACACACACACACACACACACACACACACACACACACACACACACACACACACACACACACACACACACACATAACCCCTTTCTATTTAAGTCTCCAGATAATTTGTCACGCAGGTAAGTCCAACACGTCTGGAAACCATGAATATATATCTCTTGAAGTAATCACGATGCGGGACGGGTCGAGTGGGAGTGGGGCGGGGCGAGGCGGTGCGAGGCGGGGCCGGGCGTCAGGGTGAGTCGTAGGGGTGAATGGGTGGTGTGTTGGAGCGAGTCGGGGTGTGTCAGAGTGTGGATCTCCTTGCTATTATCCCTGTATAAATCGTCCTGGGGCCTTTAATTTAAATGATTTGTTATTTATGCCCCTCATGGCTGGCTGGGGGCTTGCCTGTGGACGCTTTGGAGGCGAAGCAAGGAGTGGGAGTGAGGTTAATTAATATAAGTTACCTGAGACTTGAGGTAGACCAGACTGTCGCTTTTATTCCTTGTATGTGTGTGTGTGTATGTGTGTATGTGTGTAGTCGTGAGGGGGGGAAGGATAAATATGTATGTAGGTGTGTTGGGTGTGTTAAGTGTGTGCGTGTGCGTGCGTGCGTCGTGAGTTATAAGTAGATAATGATAGTTGTAAGTTTCAATGGAGGTTTTGTGTAGAGAATTTACTTATATTAAAGTGATGCGTGATTGTTGCTTTTTGTTTCAATTTATTTGCTTTAGTTTTCTGTTGGTCCTGAATATTTCAGTAGAACGAGAGAGAGAGAGAGAGAGAGAGAGAGAGAGAGAGAGAGAGAGAGAGAGAGAGAGAGAGAGAGAGAGAGAGAGAAATAAACAATAACAAAAAATGGCAAAAATACGAATCTAAGCTGTTCATTCTTTTTAAAACAATATCAACGAAACATTTTTTTTTTTCACGTCACTCACGTAAACCCGCCACACACACACACACACACACACACACACACACACACACACACACACACACACACACACACACACACACACACACACACACACACATACACAAGCGCATGTATGAGTGCACGAATACAGGTATACATAGAAGCATTGGTAGAAGCAGCGGCAGGAACTTCTGATCAAACACGCCGCTCTGACAAGGCAATCTCTGGGTTGGAATGAGAAATTGCTCGCGCTTTCTCCCTCTCTGTCTCTTTCTCTCTCTCTCTCTCTCTCTCTCTCTCTCTCTCTCTCTCTCTCTCTCTCTCTCTCTCTCTCTCTCTCTCTCTGGCTCTTTCCTATTCACTCACTTCCCCATTTTAAACTTATACAGTTTATTTCCTCATTTTTACTTTCCTTGTGTGTGTGTGTGTGTGTGTGTGTGTGTGTGTGTGTGTGTGTGTGTGTGTGTGTGTGTGTGTGTGTGTGTGTGTGTGTGTGTGTGTGTGTGTGTGTGTGTGTGTGTGTGTGTGTGTGTGTGTGTGTGTGTGTGTGTGTGTGTGTGTGTGTGTGTTGCGTAACTGTTTGTCTCCCTCTGTATTTCTCTGTTTCGTCTCGTCTCTCTAGTCTCTCTCTCTCTCTCTCTCTCTCTCTCTCTCTCTCTCTCTCTCTCTCTCTCTCTCTCTCTCTCTCTCTCTCTCTCTCTCTCTCTCTCTCTCTCTCTCTCTCTCTCTCTCTCTCTCTCTCTCTCTCTCTCTCTCTCTCTCTCTCTCTCTCTAGTAACAAAAGGGTCGCTGTGCCTCCCTTTGTTCCTTTACCAGCTTTTGTTTCTTGTATGGGGGAGAGGGAGTGATTGCTCTTCATTTGTTCTCTCTCTCTCTCTCTCTCTCTCTCTCTCTCTCTCTCTCTCTCTCTCTCTCTCTCTCTCTCTCTCTCTCTCTCTCTCTCTCTCTCTCTCTGTAGTGTTCAAAGTTTAGCATCTTCAAACATCTATTTTATTTCCATCCTTTTTCTTGTTTTATTTGTTTTATATATATAATCGTGTGTATGGGTGTGTTTGTGTGGGTTTTTTTTTTTATTTTCAGTTTGTTTTGTTCATGGAATTTTAGTTTTGTTTTTACTTTTTAATATCTTTTAAACATCTTTTTATTGTATCAAGTTTTTTTTTTCTCTATATTTCCTTTTATTTTGTATGATAAAAACATTTATATCTTTGCATGCTAATATATATTTTTTTCTTTTTTATTCATTATTTTCATTATTTACCATTCACTATAGATGGAAGTCTCTCTTTTTGATTTATCGTTCTAGGAAACTTATTGGTCATGTATTTTATTCATATTTTTTCTACCCTTTAATTAATAATTATATACGTTCTAATCTGCATTCATGTGAGCTTATTTAATCTATCATTCTCATTTCGTTCAATATCTTTTTTCTTTCCGTATTCATAAAATTTTTTATACAGTATGAGTGTGCGATTATCAACTTATCAACCATTCACCACAATCATCCGTTTCCTCTTTCCCTATTTTTCCTATCCTTTCTCTTAGTTCACTGTGTTTTCTTTCAGTATTTAGCAATTCTTTCTTCGTGAGTGTGGCTTTCAAGTTATCAATTACACACCATTATTCTCCACTTCCTCTCTCTTAATCCTTTCTTCCTCTCCTTATCTGTCTTTCTCTCCCTGCCCCGTGTGTTAAGTAAGGTTTGGGCTCAGCATTACGTAAGGTAGCGAGCAGCCTTCCAATGCCACGTTAACTTCATTTGTTATGCTAAATTGAACTGTCATTACGCTGGCTTGTGTTCTATATATTGTGGTGCATTCTCCTATTTTCTGATGGCTGGGTACATCTCTCTCTCTCTCTCTCTCTCTCTCTCTCTCTCTCTCTCTCTCTCTCTCTCTCTCTGTGTGTGTGTGTGTGTGTGTGTGTGTGTGTGTGTGTGTGTGTGTGTGTGTGTGTGTGTGTGTGTGTTTGTTTGTTTCTCCTCCAGCTCTCTCTCTCTCTCTCTCTCTCTCTCTCTCTCTCTCTCTCTCTCTCTCTCTCTCTCTCTCTCTCTCTCTGATGGTAGCATTATTTTAGCCATTATTATTGTAGAACCTCTGCTTCTGCTTCTGTTACTTTTTAATGGCATTGATATTAGTACATATTAATAATGCCGTTGTCGTAACAGTAAATGTAACAGTTACGGGAATGACTACACGGAGTATTAGTATCCTGTGCATCTGGTTATTAGGGATATTCATGAGGGCATTACAACATCAGAACATAAGAGGAGTCAGCAGGCCTATACACGTGGCAGGCTCTGTATAAAGCGTGAACTATATAATGCATTTCGATCTCTCCCTCTTCCTCTCTCTATCTTCTTATTTACTCTCATGTCTGTGCTGTCTATTGCAATATTGTATGAGTTTGCCAGTTCGCTCTTTCATTAGTCTCACTGACAGATTCTGGAGCTTTCTGTCTGTTTTTTTTTATTTTTCCTACCTTCTTATGACTTGAACCTTGGTAAGAGAAAGTATTAAGACATGTATGGATGTAAATTGGTATGTCTTTAAGGATGTTTTGTCGTATCTAAGAGTTTTTAAAGTAGAAGATTAGCATTTATTCGGTGATTTGTCTATGTGTTTGTGGTTATATGTATGAAGAACACTACATCATACTCATACAAATGTAATTATGGGTCAACTTAAATAATATCCAGCGAAGTCAATGTTAGTGTAGGTTTTAAAAAGGTGTAGTGAAAATAAGATTAGATTAGTGTTACTGAAGGGCGGGGCAAGTGTAGAAGTGTTGAGGTAATCATGCAAATATAGAAAGATTTAGTAAGGTTAGGTCAATATAACGTTGAGCAGGAAAAGTTTTGCCAATGTCAATTATAAAAGAGGTTAGGAAGATTTTGTTAAGCTAGGTCAATTATGATACAGATCAGAGGATTTTTGTTACGTAAGGTTAATATTTAATGCAGGTCATGAAGAAATATTAAGGTCAAATACATATTGTTCATGTAATCGAAAATTAAAATCTGTTATGGTTAGGTCAAAGGTAAATGGAGGTCAAGTATTGTTTCCTATTACTTTGAATCACCAGTGAGAGAGAGAGAGAGAGAGAGAGAGAGAGAGAGAGAGAGAGAGAGAGAGAGAGAGAGAGAGAGAGAGAGAGAGAGGAAAAAAAAAGAAAAAAGAAAATTCCTGACATCAAAAGAGCGACATTGTTTTCCCAGTGTAATTTCCCCCGAATGAACTGAGGTGTGTGGAAACATGATAGTTCAGAAAATAAAGCCATGTGATTGTGTGTGTGTGTGTGTGTGTGTGTGTGTGTGTTTAAATTGTGTAAATGTTAAGTTAGTCAAAGAATAGTATTGGCAGTAATTGTAGTAGTAATCGTAGTGATAGTGATGTCATTTAGTGTATTTTGTTATTGGGTTTCACTGTTGGATTAAATGTTGAGGGTAAACGTTGTAGTAGTAGTAGTAGTAGTAGTAGTAGTAGTAGTAGTAGTAGTAGTAGTAGTAGTAGTAGTAGTAGTAGTAGTAGTAGTAGTAGTATAAGTAATAAGAGTGATAACAAAAATAATGATAATAATAATAATAATAATAATAATAATAATAATAACAATAATAATAATAATAATAATAATAACAACAACAACAACAACAACAACAACAACAACAACAACAACAACAACAACAACAACAATACATCCAAAATTCTAATAACTTATATAATTCTATAAAAGAAAGTCACTCCCAGTACCTCTCTCTCTCTCTCTCTCTCTCTCTCTCTCTCTCTCTCTCTCTCTCTCTCTCCAGCACCGCTATATTCGCATCTGTCATTCAGCCAAAAGAAAACGGGAGTAAAAGTTTATTGGCTCACTCGTCCAAATCCATTTTCGTTGACTTGGTTTTGTTTTACTTTGGAAAGGTTCACGTTCAAGCGGCTGCGAGGGAGAATGGCATTGAATCCTTTATTTTTGCACGGTACACTATTATATTTTCCTCCAGTTGATATTGATTCTCATTCAGTGTGTCCATTTATTTCTTATTTATTTTGCTGGAGTTTTTATCATGTATTTGCTTTTGCTCTCTTTATTTTATGTTGTAATGGGGAATGGTATTGATTTCTTTATTTTATTTTATCATATTCATTTCCTCTTACCGTTTATAACTATTTGGGAGAAGCGTGTGTGTTTTCCCGTATTAATTATTCCCTTCTTTTAGTTTTTGTCATTCATTTTATTGCTATTCTTATTTTTCTTATCAGTGTAATTTCTAATAATCTACCTAATATTATTCATAATTGTATTCAGAAGTGCGTGTGCTTATTTCTCTATTTTTACCCATCTTATTTTTTTTAATAGAGCGTAACTTTTACTAGATTTAAAAGCTGTGTTTCAGATGCGTACTTATGTTTAGTTATTTATCGTGCACGTGCATTGTACTAAACTTTTTGTTGAGTAAATCGTTGTGGAATGTCAATGTTTTAATAATTTCAGGCTCGGGTAAAGTGCAGCCAATGATTTCCCGTGAATGACTAAATTAAACCTGAATGTATTTGGAGGAGTGTTTTACGCATTATTCAGTCAAGTTTTCAAGCAAGAGTTTCCCGGTTCACTTGATCTCAGTATCATTTGAGAATTCGATGTTTGTTTTTCACGGTAATTGAGAAGCAGAAAGTAAAGGAATGCAATATCAACAGAAATCAACGATTGGGTATTTGTATTTTTGTTGTTATCACATAAACAAAATATTTTAAAAAGTCTGATAATTATCTAAAATTGTTTACGTTATTTTAAAAGCGGGAAATTAAGAGAAATATAATGAGGGATAGTTGATTTATGATATATATATATATATATATATATATATATATATATATATATATATATATATATATATATATATATATATATATATATATATATATATATATATATATATATATATATATATATATATATATATATATATATATATATATATATATATTATTTACTACGTGGAATCGAGGAAAGAAAAGCAGAACTGACATTGTTGATAAAGGATTTGTAATTATTTACATTATCTTATCAGGAAATTAAAGCAAACTTTATTTTGACATTATCTAAAAACAAATCATGAAAAATGGACTAAAAATGAGGTTTTTCTATTCGTTATGTTATATAGAAACACGAATTACATAATATTAAACAAGTAGAATATTAAACCAATAAAAAAAAAAAAGTATTTATTTGATGAACTAGAAATTACATCAAAATACATTAACAATCTAACGAAACTAACATGAAAAGGAAAAAAGAAGCTATGAAGGACACACACACACACACTCTCTCTCTCTCTCTCTCTCTCTCTCTCTCTCTCTCTCTCTCTCTCTCTCTCATCAAGGAGTAAAAAATGTCACGCTTTTCGGCACATTTCCCTGTGATTCTGAAGAGGAAATGTTGCTGCTTCTGGTGCGATGGCTGCCAGGTGAGCCAGCCAGGTGCAACACTGCCCATGAAATATTGATACAGGTGAATATACGACCCTAGCTGTCCAGGTGTGTTCGTGCGTGCGTGCGTGTGTCTGTGTGTGCGTTGATATAGGTGGGTGGGTATCTGTGTGTGTGTGTGTGTGTGTGTGTGTGTGTGTGTGTGTGTGTGTGTGTGTGTGTTTCTTCTACACGTGTATTTCTTGACTTATTTAATTTTATACCTGATGATTCAAGACATTTTATCATCTCGTAGAAATTCTGTTCATTCTTAAGCTTTCACTTGTATTTTCTTTCGTTTCTTTTACGTCTTTCCTTCATGTGCGTGTCTTTTGATGATTTGCTTTCAGTTTAATTTTCTTCATTCTTGCGTTTCTCCTTCTCCATTTTAGGCTTATATCGTCACTGCACGCAAGTTAAATTTTGAAATATAATACTGGTAGTCTCTCTCTCTCTCTCTCTCTCTCTCTCTCTCTCTCTCTCTCTCTCTCTCTCTCTCTCTCTCTCTCTCTCTCTCTCTCTCTCTCTCTCTATCCTATCCTTAAACCAATATCTTTCTCTCCTCTCTCTCTCTCTCTCTCTCTCTCTCTCTCTCTCTCTCTCTCTCTCTCTCTCTCTCTCTCTCTCTCTCTCTCTCTCTCTCTCTCTCTCTCTCTCTCTCTCTCTCTCTCTCTCTCTCTCTTTCCTTCCTCCCTCGCTTACCCAGTCAGTCACTCCGCTCCCACCCTTCCTCCTGCGGCCCCGGAAGACACCTAAAAACAGCCATAAATCCCGCCTCATGACCCAACAGCTCCGCAACATGCACACGCCTGCATGACCAGCGGCTGCTCTCGCCCATATATAGGTCATTCGTGATTACCTAATAGTATAATGAATAGGCATCTAACAGGTAACTAGTGATTAACCTGAGTAAATATTAATTCTAAAGAGCATAGTGTCTGGTAGTTAGGGTGTATGGGAAGGGTATATGGGAAGTTATGGGTGTATAGTAAAAAGGGATGTAATGGGAAGGGTGGGGAAGGATATGGGTTTGTATGGGAAGGTTAAATGGAGGAGGAAATGGGGATGGTTGGTGTGGAGGTAAAAATTTGACTTGGATATGGTGGTGTTCTTGTTTTTGTGTCTTGTGTCTGCTCTCTCTCTCTCTCTCTCTCTCTCTCTCTCTCTCTCTCTCTCTCTCTCTCTCTCTCTCTCTCTCTCTCTCTCTCTCTCTCCCTCTCTGTACCATGGTTTCGTGCTCGTGTTATTCATACACATTATTTTATATATTTGATCTTCATGTGACATTTAAATTTTTATCCAAATTAAAATACATTGAGTTTATACATAATTTTTTTTCGTAACATTGTGAAAGTGATCATTATTAACACAAATTTTTTTTTATATTACAGATTATATGACTGAGTGAAGGAAAGAGAAAGAAAAGCAGCACTCGAGTGAGATTTAATGGTAAGTTCCTTTTTTTACTCTCAATAGATTACATTCCATCATGAATTTCTGTTATTTTGCAAGAACATTTTTTTTAATTCAAGTAGCAAAATCTGACATTACAACTCTTATTCTCATCTATTTTTATCCATCTAATGTTGTTTGTATGGGAAGCCTTTAATGTATGGAATCTAGGTATGGAATCTATGTAGGTGTAGATGTGGGTTTTCTATTCAGGTACTGTCACGTGTATTCCCACTCGTTTTGTTTACCTTTTTTCTTATTTTTACTTGTCTATATTTTTACGCTCTTATTCATCTCATCATTACGTTTTTCTTATGTTCTTAAGTATATTCTTTCCCTTTTCCATATTATGTTCCTACTCTTTCCCTTTCCTTTGTCCTTACGTTACGCTTCAACTCTATTCTTTTCATATTTTTTCCTCTCTTCATTTCATTATTTATTGCCACTCTTGAATATCCTCCTTCTGTTAATATACCCTCATTCTTGTGCATTATGTTCTTTCCTCTCGTACTGCTGCTCTTCACTCCTTCATTACTACCAACACACATTCTATATCATTCATTCCCACCCTCCACCCACTCATACCCATTTCTACCCATTTCCCACCCATCTCCAACCTCCACACCCTCCAGTAAAGACCTGCCACATTAATAGTGAAGAATCAACCTAATTAAGATAGAAGACAGCAAACGTGGAATTCTTAAAACCAGAGAAGTGTAAAGTACCGCACTGAGAGAGAGAGAGAGAGAGAGAGAGAGAGAGAGAGAGAGAGAGAGAGAGAGAGAGAGAGAATGAAGAGTGTAAGTGTTTGTGAGTCAGTGTTAATACTCGCGTGCAAACACTTAATAACTTCTCTCCTTCCTCTTTGTTGTACCTCACTTACACACACACACACACACACACACACACACACACACACACACACACACACACACACACACACACACACACACACACACACACACACACACACACACACACAGGATAAACATCAATAAGATACATTTACTTCACTACAAAGACCCAGAGTTACACATTCAAGAGAGAGAGAGAGAGAGAGAGAGAGAGAGAGAGAGAGAGAGAGAGAGAGAGAGAGAGAGAGATCGCTCCCTTCCCACACAAAAAAAGAAGATAAATAAAATACAATAAGGTAATATATTTGAATATGTTTATTTCCTTCTCTTTCCCTTCCCCCTTCACAACACACACATTTATTTCCCTCTGATCTTTCCAGTCACATTTCACTTTCGATCCTAGAAACAAATTCACTGGAAACTTACAAATTGCTGGAGGTTCCTTTTCCGTTCCATATATTTTTTCCACACTATATTCTTCCCTTTCTTCCCTCCATTCCTTTATAGAAAAAGAAATAATATAGCAATTTGTATACCCTGAAACTAAAATAATTTATGTCTGTGAATAAGTAATAATCCTGGGAAATCCTTTACACACACACACACACACACACACACACACACACACACACACACACACACACACACACACACACACACACACACACACACACACACACACACACACACACACACACGCAAACGTGATATACAAGAGTAATAATAATCGTCTTGTGTTATAGTAAGAGAGAGAGAGAGAGAGAGAGAGAGAGAGAGAGAGAGAGAGAGAGAGAGAGAGAGAGAGAGAGAGAGAGAGAGAAAGGGAAACCTCACAAGAGAGAGGCAAAACAAGAGCAAAGCCAATAAATAACACACAGGCTAATCACAGGTGAATAAATAAGAACAGCTAATACAGGTGTTGGCTGGCGAAAGCTACTTGTAATAACGTACTTTGCCAGGTTAATAATTCAAAGGTGTGGGTGGAGCATTGAAGGGGGGGCAGAGGCAAGGGTGGAGGGGGTGGCTGGGTGTGAGGGGAAGGGTAGGAGGGTCAGCCATTATTTTTTTTTTTTTTTTACATTACAAGGGCACTGGAGGAAAACAAAGTGAAAAAAAATCCCGCTGGTTGCCAGGCCCTGTTAAGAGGAAAGTAGAGAAAAAACAAAAAAATCTAAAAGGAGGGTCATGTGATGTGTCATGTGCGACCAAATCGTCCTCACTAATCCAATTTCAAGCCGGGGAGAGGCGTAATATGGCGTTCCTGTGATATATTATACGCACAAATATACCCAGTTGCCGTTGATTCACTGGCTTGGAATAACAGGGATGTTTACGGTAATATTATAATTAGCATATTTCCCTCCCTCTCTCGACCCCTCTCTGGTCTACCTATCCCTATACTCCTTTCTCTCTCTCTCTCTCTCTCTCTCTCTCTCTCTCTCTCTCTCTCTCTCTCTCTCTCTCTCTCTCTCTCTCTCTCTCTCTCTCTCTCTCTCTCCCTCTCCCTCTCTCTCGCTCTTGTTGGCTGAGTTATGGTTGTTACTCCCATAATCTCACATCGGCGAAATGGTGGAATTTTTCGATGTAACTTTAATCTGAACTGGAGTTTGTGTCAGAGGAAACTAAGAGGTGGAGTAGGAGGAGGAGGAGGAGGAGAAGGAGGAGGAGGAGGAGGAAAAAGTGGAAAAAGGAGGAAGAAAAGAAAAAGGATGGAAGTACGGGAAAAAAGGGAAAAAGAAAGAGTTGGGAAGGGACAAGGAAGTGAAAGAGGTGTGGTGATATTAACAAGAGAAAAAAAAAGTGAATTAAAAAAAAACGTATCTTTTTCCCATGGATAACTTTTCTCTTCCTTCTCCTCCTCCTCCTCCTCGTCCTCCTCTTCCTCTTCCTCTTCTTCCTCCTCATCCTCACTCATAAGTAGCAGTTGGCGGGCTGAGAGGGTGCTGTACAGGTGGGCAGAAAGGTGCTTAGAGGGCGATAGAGACGTGGCTTCTCCCCTCACCTGCGTGTAACACAACCCAGACACGCATGTCACACGCATCAGGGGAAGAGAGAGAGAGAAGAAAGGTAGGGGGAGGGAAGAGGAAGCTAGAAGGGAAAAAAGTAAGAGCAAATATACAAGGGAAGGGAATGAAGATGAGAGTGGGAAGGGAAAAATAAGAGATAACTTGATAAAATAAAGAAGGGAAAGGTAGATGAATAAGAAAATAGAGGAGAGAAAGAAAAGGGAGGGAAAGGAGAAGAGGGAAAATGCAATATTGAAGATGGTAATAAAGAAAATAAGGTAGGTTTGCTAGTAAAGGGAAAGGAAAGGTAAGGAAAAGAGAAAAGAAAGAAGGTGCAAAGAAATGGAGAAGGAAAAGTAGATTGGAAAAGGGAAAAAGAAGGATATTGCATTTGATAGGTGAGGGAAGGTAAAACAATAGAACGAAGGAAAAAATAGAATAAATAAAAAAAAAGAATTTGAAGATTTGAAAGGAAGAGGAAGGTGAACGGATAGAATGAAAGAACACATAAAAGAAAATGGAAAACATCGATAAGAAGAGAGAATGAAAAAATGAAAACAAACATGAGAGGAAAAAAGTAGGGAGATAAAGAAGGAAAAAGGAAAAAGAAGGAAAGCTAAATTGAGTGGTAATCATAAACACACACACACACACACACACACACACACACACACACACACACACACACACACACACACACACACACACACACACACACACACACACAGGAAGGAAGCACGCAGATAACTTATCACGGCGGCAATATAAAGACAAGTATTTGCCGATGCATTTAGCGAGTAAGCGAGTGAGCGAGTGAGCGAGAGGTCCGAAGTTAATGTATTCAGATGTGGTTATATGTTTTGTATAATGTACTCTCTCTCTCTCTCTCTCTCTCTCTCTCTCTCTCTCTCTCTCTCTCTCTCTCTCTCTCTCTCTCTCTCTCTCTCTTCTCTCATGTTGACTCCTATAAAGTTGTCTTCATAATCAAACTCCAATCCTCCTCCTCCTCCTCCTCCTCCTCCTCCTCCTCCTCCTCCTCCTCCTAGTGGGTTTCCATAATTCACTGTCCATTTCGCGTCCAAATTATGAGAACAATTAGGGACTTCATTAGGGTGGAAAATGATATTGAATACTCCCTATAACTGTCGCGCAGGCGGCCTTCGTAAATAACAACGTAATGAGCTTGCTGAGCGATGATTAAACGGCCCGACTAGAACAATGAGAACGGCCAGGGTAGTGAGGGTGGTGGTGGTGGTGGTGGTCGTGGTGGTTATGGTGGTTATGATGGTTTTGGTGGTTTGGGTGGTTTTAGTAGTGATGGAAACGACGAAAAAGAGCGTAAAAGAAAGGAAAAAGAAATAGGTAAAATGTTGCTGCTGCTGCTGCTACTACTACTACTACTACTACTACTACTACTACTACTACTACTACTACTACTACTACTACTACTACTACAAGCACCACCACCACCACCACCACCACCACCACCACCACCACCACCACCACTACTACCACTACCACTACTACTACTACTACTACTACTACTACTACTACTACTACTACTACTACTACTTCAATTAACTCATCGCCTGGGCATTATTTTGAGAACCTCCGTGGCGTGACTGGTCAAGGCCTCGTATTCAGGGTTCGGTTCTAGCAAGATTACGCGCGCATCTCCCGTGATCTCCTAATAATGAGTAATTTTCATCACATTACACTCTCGCACACTGACTCCCTGACACTCTGCGCTGGTGGCTGCTGGGTGCGTTTCTCCTACGCCTTGCTTGACCACCTTTGGCTTCATCTTGTTCCTACGTTGTTGATTATTTAGATGTGTTCCTCACTTAAAATATATTGTGTTTGTTACATATTCTTTTTAACTTAACCTTTTAGTTTTAAACATAATAAAAAAAGGTAAAAAATATTTATTTTTTTTGCTTATATTTCAACATTTTTATTTGTATTATAGCATTTTCCTCGTTCTTTTTCTCTCTAATGTGTATTTTTATGATTTAAATCCTAATTAATCTTCTCACTGCTTAACACTTGTTTCCATGAACTCTTTAATTTTTCTAAATAACTTTTTTTTTCACTAACTTCATAAATAGTTTTGTCGCTGAGAAGAGATGAAAATATTCCCATTTTTTTTTTTTTTTAATCACTGGATAATCTTTTACAATGCTCATAATATTAACGAAAGACGAATGATAGCAGTAAAACAATTTATACTGAAAATTGGTAAGCCTTTTGAAATGGCTAACACACACACACACACACACACACACACACACACACACACACACACACACACACACACACACACACACACACACACACACACACACACACACACACACACACACACACACACACACACACACCGCGTAGTGTAGTGGTTAGCACGGTCGTCTCACAATCGAGAGGACCGGGTTCGAGTCCAGGAAGCGTTGAGGCAAATGGGCAAGCCTCTTAATGTGTGGCCTCTGTTCACCTAGCAGTAAATAGGTACGGGATGTAACGCGAGGGGCTGTAGCCTCGCTTTCCCGGTGTGTGTTGTGTGATGTGGTCTCAGTCCTACCCGAAGATCGGTCTATGAGCTCTGAGATCACCCGGCAGGCGACCGAGGTGAATTACACACACATACACACATACACCACACAAATCACATTAATATCCTACCCAGCAGCAGCATCAACTAACACCCGATAGAAACACTGAAAGTAGGCGAAGCTTGGAATAAAGAGCACATATTGAGCACAAAGGCACTAAAACTCTGCTAAAGATACCTAGGGGCACAGAATAATCTCTAACATTTGTCGAAAGAATCTTCATGTTCCAGTCTTTTTGAGCCGTGTAGTTGTATCACAGTCACAGAGAGTAACCAGAAAAACATCTAGAAAATAATCTAGCCAAATGCCACTTCAGAGAGATATTGTACGGTATTTGTGTCAGAGGTATACAGGGAACAAATGATACTTAAGCCTCTTATTGGTGTATGCATAGATTGGCGTATTTGTGTTCTATGTTGCTATGTTGTTGTTGTAGTAGTAGTGGTAGTTGTGGTAGTATTGTTTGCTTTCTCTCTCTCTCTCTCTCTCTCTCTCTCTCGCCCCATCTCGACGGGAAAAAGGGAGAGAAAAGCTATTTACTCTCTTCCTAATGAGTGTTAAGTGACTCACCGCTGGGAGAAACAATGGTGATGGTAGTAGTAATAGTAGTAGTAGTAGTAGTAGTAGTAGTAGTAGTAGTAGTAGTAGTAGTAGTAGTAGTAGTGTAGTAGTAGTAGTAGTAGTAGTAGTAGTAGTAGTAGTAGTAGTAGTAGTAGTAGTAGTAGTAGTAGTAGTAGTAGTAGTAGTAGTAGTAGTGGTAGTAGTAGTAGTAGTAGTAGTAGTAGTAGTAGTACTAGTAATAGTAGTAGTAGTGGTAATTGTAGTATTAGTAGTATTAGTTGCAGCAGTAGTAGTAGTAGAAGTCTTGGTGTTATATATCATAGTGTTTATTTTTGAGTATTTAATGTTGTATAAGGACGTGTCACGATAATAAAACACACACAATAAAACACAACTTTTCTAAAACAAACACTGAGGTCTGTGTTTAATCGTTCCTTCCTGGTGTTGACTAGGATGTTTTCTTTCTCTTTCATTTATACTGCTACTGTGCTGCTCTTATACATACACAACACTAGTGGCTCTTTTTGCTGTTGTTGATGGCGATAACTATACATTCCTGCGGCTCTGAACTCCAGAAAGGGGAAATCAAAGAGGAAGTGAGGAATTTGATACGAAATGAAGGTTTATAAGTGGAAAAATAAGATAAAGAGGAGAGAAACATTTACATAGACTGAAGAAGGTTAGAAATTATAAAAGGAAAAGAAAATGTAGAAAGGCATGAATATACATATAATCCGATATGAAGAACACTTAGAAATAAAGAACAGGATAGGAAGTGTTGAGGAGATGGGAAGTACGGAGGAAAGGAGATGTTTAAGTAAGAATAAATAGGGAGGGGAGAATGAACAGGGGAGCAGAGAAAGAGATAAGTTTGGGAGGTCAAAAATACAACTGTTGGAGAGAAAGAGAACAAATAAAGAGCAGAAAAGTAGGAGATTTCGGGGGACATATGAAAGAGGAAGAAGACAAAATATAACTAATAGGAACATTTTGAAGAAAAGTGAACAGAATAAATTAACTGAACTGCAGAAATAAAAAAAGATGAAAAGCAAGAGAAGAAAAGGATAGAGAATGCTATAGGAGACAAAGAAGATAGGGAGAAGCAAGAATAAAATAGAAATAAAGGGAAGAGAGAAAGATTCGTATGGGAAAGATGATGAGGAAGAGATGGAAATGATGAAGATGGAGACATAGAGAAAAGAGGCGGAAATGAAGGGGGAGAAGAGGATTAAATGAAGAGAGGAGGATATAAACGAAAGAGCCGGAAATGGAGGGGAAAAAGGGTTAAATGAGAAGGGGACTTGTATGGGAAAGGAGAGTAAAGAGAGGGGAAGTGAAGAAGAGATAGGGAGAGAGCTTGAAGGGAAGGGCGAGGGTGAGAAGGGAGCTGGTGTAGGTAGTGAGGGAAAAGGAAAAGGAACTAAAATGGGGAGAAAGGAAAGAAAAGGTGAAAGAAAAGAGGGAAAATAGCTTGAAATAGGAGAAGAAAGGGAAAAAAACAAAGGGAAGGGGAAATAAAAGGTTAGATTTAGATTAACAAGGAAAACGAAGGAATGGGAAAAGGGGAAACCAGATTGAAAAGGAAGAGAAAAGGGAATTAAATGAAGGATGGGAGAAATATTTAGTGTTATTCTGGTATATTTTCACAGTTGGAAGCGAGTTAGAGTAGTAGGGAAGGTTATTTTGACAGTGATTGGGGGCAAGGGGGGGGGGCGTTGATTGATGTGAAATTGTTGTAATCTTCGAAGGAGTTGTTGCGAGGCAGGATGATTAGAGATGGAGGTAGTTAGTGGGTGGTTAGCGTGGGTGTGCTTATTGTTGTGGCTCTGGTGGCGGTGTTTGTGGTGCGTGATTGGTGGGAGTGATTGTGATGGTTCTGGTAGTGGTGATGGTGATAGTGGTGGTGATGGTGGTGGTGGTAGTAGCAGACGTTAAAAGAAACAAGAAGGAAAGGGAAAAAGAAATGAATGTGGTCAATCTACTGCTACTTTTACTACTACTACTACTACTACTACTACTACTACTACTACTACTTTTGCTACTACTACTATCACTACCACTATTGCTACTACAACCACCACCACCACCACCACCACCACCATCACTATCACTATTATTAGCCTTACTGCCAGTTTGAATAAGGTAATGAATATGAAAAGTGAATCTCTCTCTCTCTCTCTCTCTCTCTCTCTCTCTCTCTCTCTCTCTCTCTCTCTCTCTCTCTCTCTCTCTCTCTCTCTCTCTCTCTCTCCTCTCCTCTCCTCCTCCTCCTCCTCCTCCTCCTCCTCCTCCTCCTCCTCCTCCTCCTCCTCCTCCTCCTCCTCCTCCTCCTCCTCCTCCTCCTCCTCCTCCTCCTCCTCTCAAATAGTCATGCAAGGAAAAAATGTCTATTGCTGTTTGATTAACCTATGTAATCTTCCTCCTCCTCTTCCTCCTCCTCCTCCTCCTCCTCCTCCTCCTCCTCCTCCTCCTCCTCCTCCTCCTCCTCCTCCTCCTCCTCCTCCTCCTCCTCCTCCTCCTCCTCCAATAATAAAGCCTCCTTATGGGCCACTACATTCTCATTGGCTAACAAAAGACCAGTTGAGACACGCCAGGGAATTCTATTGAAACTCGTAAAAAAAAAAGGGAAAAATGAAATCGTAAGAAAAAAAATATAAAAAAAGTTGAACTGCTTCCTCTTTTCTGAAAAAAAAAATTAAGTGAGTAATTGCGTCGTTTGATCCTCCTCGTGTCTGTCAAGTGGCGGATGAAGAGTTCGGAAATATATGTAGAAAAAATGGACTTGTATAAAAGAAAATGGGAGTTGATATATATACGTTGAGAAAAATTACTTAGGAAATACGTAGATGTAGAAGTAAGATTTGAGGAATGTAAGAGATAGAAATGAAGTTAAAGACATAGCATAGAAAATTTTTATAGGTAATTAACATATGGAAAAAATAAAAGAAAAGTGTGTGTGAATGTGAATGTAATGAGATGGAAATTTCAAAATATATCAATGGAAATAAAATGAAATATAGAAAATAAACATAATAAAATAAATATGATAATAAAAAAAACCACCTAATATTCAAAACGTAAATAAGTGGATAGTATCTATTGTTTCATTTTTCCTAAGTTTGTATTCAATAAATCTCAATATTCCAAACAAAAGAATAGTTGAAATGCAGAAACAGCAAAAATAAAAAAAAAATATATAAATAATAGTAGAAAAAAAACACAAACATCAAAATGCAAATAGATGAATAGTAATAATTGTTTCATTTTTCTAAGTTTAAATTAAATAAATCTTAAAATTCCAAATAAAGAAAATGAATTGAAATAAAATGAACGGATGGTAATTAGAATATGACGTTGTAATAAAAGTGTAGATAGAGGAACACTAATTACAGGTGTTGTTTTCTCTGTCTGTCCTTTAATGAAGAGATAAATGAGACCTCAACTTGAACATCACAATAATTCATTCCACGCTGAGTTTACATAAGCAGAACATTATTTTTCATTCATTAATTATATCCGTTGCAATTTTAGCGTCAGAGAAAATAAGATAAAAGAGTACAATAAAAATAAAATAGGGAAATTTGATAAGAAAAAAAAAAACTTTCAAAAAATAAGACAGGGAAAGTTTATAAAGAAAAATAGTAAAGAAAGCCAGAAATATACCAAAAAAAAAATAAGACAGGAAAATTTGATAAAGACTATAATAAAGAAAAAAAATATGACATATTTACTTATAAGGAAACACCACGAAGAAATTAAAACATCAGAAAATTAAAGAATAAATAGAAGAATAGCAATATATACAGAATAAATAGATGAATAACATTATAAATAGATGAAAAAAATAGATAAATATATAATGATAATATATACATAATAACTAGATGAATAACAATATATACAGAATAAATAAATGAATAGCAATATATACGTCTCTTTCTTCCTCACTGAGCCTTAAATACGAAATAAATAAGGTGTTTCTCTCATCTGACAATAATTCACTTGTTTTCGAAATCAAATAATGAAGCGAGATATTTATTCAATTATTCATTTATTTATATATTTATTCATATACCTATTATTTGTTTATTTATGTATTTTTTATTCAGGATTTGTAATTCTGATGTTTAATACAGACAAAACAATAGTAGAAAAGGAAATCATAAAAATATATTGAATTTATTTATTTATTTATTTATTTGTTTATATGTTTATTTATTCTCTCATTTCTTTAATATTCGAAATTCTAATGCTCAATAAAAATAGTAAAATACCCAAGTTTAAAAGTGTATCGCATGTTCCTACTAAGTAATTCATTTGTTTATTTGTGAATTTTTTTTTATGAAAATTTAATGATACAATGAAAAACCAAAAGTGAAAACAACAACAACAACAACAACAACACACACACACACACACACACACACACACACACACACACACACACACACACACACACACACACACACACACACACACACACACACACACACACACACACACACACAAGAAAAAAAGCATGTGAATTATTGATAAACACATTAAATATTTCGCTTCACTCACACTTAATATTTATTGTGAGAAGTAATCACTTAATTAATCCAGAGAGAGAGAGAGAGAGAGAGAGAGAGAGAGAGAGAGAGAGAGAGAGAGAGAGATGCATTTAACTCTGTCATTAGGGTTTCTGAGTTCTTTATTTTTTTTTTCACTGGTTATTCATTTCGTACATTACGGTCTGACATCCTCCACTCCGGCTGTCAGGGGAAGAGGAGGAGGAGGAGGAGGAAGAGGAAGAGGAAGAGGAAGAGGAGGGGGGAGGAGCATGATGAGGAAGAGGAAAAGCAGAAGGAGGAAGAGGAGAAGGAATAGGAGTAAAAGAAGAAAAACGAAGAATAGGAAGAAGAAAGAGGAAGATAAATAAACAAGTAGCGATAAATCCAGAAAGAGAATAATAAGAATAGAGATGAATCAAGAAGGAAAACTTAAAAAAAAAAAACTACGAACAAAACCAAAAAAAAAGGGAAGAATAATAAAGGAAAAAAAAAAACTTAGCGCAGAACCACGGAGAGAAGGATGAGGGGAAAAAGATGGGGAAAAAGTGGGATAGGAGGAGAAGCATGAAGGGAAAAGAGGGAAAAAGGGAACATAAAATGGGAAACATGACGGACGGGGGAAGCTTGGGAGTGATGGAATGGTAGGAGTAAGAAATTAATTAACCACTGAGAGATGAGAAAAAGGCGACGCTTGAAGGAGGAGGAGGAGGAGGAGGAGGAGGGGAGGAGGAGGAGAAAGAGGAGGATGGGAGGAAAAAGAAGGAAAGGAAGATGAAATGAAGGAAAAACAGGAACAGCATTATTAGAAGATAAGTAGTAGTAGTTGGAAGAGGAGGAGGAGGAGGAGGAGGAGGAGGAGGAGGAGGAGGAGGAGGAGGAGGAGGATATAATAAAAAGAGCGACAGCAGTGTGACCAGATGATGAAGTACTAATGCCAAGAGGAGGAGGAGGAGGAGGAGGAGGAGGAGGAGGAGGAGGAAGAAGAAGAAGAAGAGGAGGAGGAGGAGGAGGAGGAGGAGGAGGAGAGGGACGAGGAGGAGGAAGAGGAGGAAACGACTACCAATGAAAGTGAGAAATAAGAGGCAAAATATTCTTGGAGAGAGAGAGAGAGAGAGAGAGAGAGAGAGAGAGAGAGAGAGAGAGAGAGAGAGAGAGAGAGAGAGAGATGTATAAGACACGTCTAGGTGGAAAGACTGATTAAGGAGCCTTGCCTGTGTCGTAAGAGGGGAGGGGGGAGAGGGGAGGCGGAGCGTTTAGGACACTCCTCCGGGTAGGGGGCGAGGAAAGATGTTCAGAATGACTGGCGAACCGAGGAGAGAGAGAGAGAGAGAGAGAGAGAGAGAGAGAGAGAGAGAGAGAGAGAGAGAGAGAGAGAGAGAGAGAGAGAGACAATTTTCATACCTAGAACATTAAAAAAAAAGAGATAAATGTACCTTAACGCTCTTACTCCTGCCATTTGCACTTTCTCTGTGTTCCTTCGCGTATCCCAGTCTTCCTACATAGAAAGCATAGGACCGAGTTGGATACAAGAACTCCCACAGATAAATAGGAACAAAAAGTCACCCATTTCTCACTAATACATAGGAATTCCAACCTGTAAATAGAATATAAAAAGTAATCTCCATTTCCTTCTAAGATACGAATTCCCCCTCAAAGTAGAATAAAATAAGTGCCTTGTAACTCCACCACAGCCTGCTCCTCCTCTGTATTCCTTCGTGTATATTTGCCCTTCTAGTTAGCAGGTACAAAAAACTTACAAAGCAACACCAAAAACTCTCCTACTAGCTACGCACTAACACATAATTTCAACCTCTAGAAACTCAAAAACCGTACTCAGTCTTTTTATACGAAGCTCATTTTGTGAAACAGGTTGCTAGGGATATGAGAAGATGACAGAGAGAAAGAGAGCGAAAAATGTGAAAAAAAATATAAAAAGCTAATACCCAGAGAGAGAGAGAGAGAGAGAGAGAGAGAGAGAGAGAGAGAGAGAGAGAGAGAGAGAGAGAGAGAGACTGAAAACTTGAAAGGGGAAAGAGACCTGCTCTACACCTTTCCTGATGTGACGGTTTAATAATGTTTCTCGTAATTAAGTTAAGACGAGAGTAGCATCAGAGAGAGAGAGAGAGAGAGAGAGAGAGAGAGAGAGAGAGAGAGAGAGAGAGAGAGAGAGAGAGAGAGAGAGAGAGAGAGAGAGAGAGAGAGATGTAGGTTGAGAAGGGGGAGAAGGGAGGAGGAAGAGTAGAGGGGAATAAAAATATGTTAAGTGATCAAATATTATGTTATTATTATTGAAGGAAAGAAAGGACAAGTAGAAAGAGGGACAGGTAAAAATAGGTGAAAACAGGGAAAGGGGAAATAAAGGAGAGAAGGAAGAGGATAGGTGAAAGAGGAATGTATAGAAAGTATCGAAAGAAGGGGAAAAGTGGAAAATAATGTATTGAGAAATAGAGAAAAGACTAGAGGAATATAGACAAGGAAAGTAAATGAAAGAGAGAAAGAAAAGATAAAAGTGAAGGAAATAAATTATGATTGAAAGACGGAAAAGTAATGATGATGAAGTAAAAAAAGAGTAAAATAAATTAGAGGAAAGGAAATTCAATAGAGAAAAGAAAAGACTAAAGTGTAGAAACAAGAAGCAAAAAGAGAAAAGGAAAAAGATGGGAGAGAAAAGAAAGAAAATAGGAAAAGGAAAAGGAGAAAACACCAAAAAAACAGAGCAATGACAAGAAGATGGTAAGAAAAGGAAGAAGGAAAAGAAGCTGTGAAGAAAATAAAAAAAGAACTAAGACAGAGAGAGAGAGAGAGAGAGAGAGAGAGAGAGAGAGAGAGAGATACTAATGGTGATGATAATGTTTAGTGTCATAATCGGAAACTGCTATTAAAATCCTCCTACCACTCTTCCACCTCCTCCTCCTCCTCCTCCTCCTCCTCTTCCTTTCATCATCCGTACTAATTTTCTCCTTCAGATTAACTTCCTAAGCTGGAGAAAAGATGAAAGAGGAAGAGAAAGGAGGTAAAGAGAGAGAGAGAGAGAGAGAGAGAGAGAGAGAGAGAGAGAGAGAGAGAGAGAGAGAGAGAGAGAGAGAGAGAGAGAGAAGCAAACTGAAAGATTGAAAATAAAAAAAAGAAAACGGAAGGAATGAACGAAAGGGAAACTGCAACATAATTACTCTCCCCTTTACACACACACACACACACACACACACACACACACACACACACACACACACACACACACACACACACACACACACACAAGATGCACACTGAACAAGATCAAATTACTATCCAGGCTTTGAATTTGATTAAGAAAGATTACTATTTGAAAATCTTGAGATCTTGCCTAGCGCTTGCCATCTTGAAAGAGAGAGAGAGAGAGAGAGAGAGAGAGAGAGAGAGAGAGAGAGAGAGAGAGAGAGAGAGAGAGAGAGATTCAGATTCTTTTCCACTAAGGTGATTATTACACTGATTACACTAATGATATAGACATATGGTAATATATATGATATAATAAATATGGTAACAATGATGACAAACATACACATTTTCCGGTTATAAAAACAAAAGCCAGAGTATGTAAATGTATACATGATTGCAACTGCACATTATAATAATGCCAAGTCAATAAAATCATTAAAAAAAAAACTAAAAGTAAGTAAACATACTGTACACTATAAAACATTCACACTTTAAAACTTCCATAATCTAGTTTTACGTATGTTATGTTAAAAGAAATTTCTTGAGCTTTGCCTTAAAAGTGGGGAGTGTAGGTGCATTTGTGATGGGGGGTAGGAGAGTGTTCCACAGTTTGGAGACCTGTATAGCTGTACACCTGTCCCCCGTGTGTGTGTTTGTACGCGACACACACAGCTGCTGACTCCGTCTAGTTTTACCATTAGTAATGGCTCATCTACATTTAAAAGATAAAAGGATAAAAGCCTCTTAAAACTTTAAATGCAATTACACCTACGTCAAACAAACACTTCTGCTTTATCCTTAGCCATTCCAGTTCCCTGAAGACTGGGGCTATATGGTCGTACTTCCTGACGCCTCCAAAAGCCACCCATGCAGCAAAGCTCTGTAATTTCTGTACATCAGACATCAGCTTATCATTAGTAGTCCCCCATATCTTTATGCAATAATCTATGAGGCTTAAAACAAGTGTCTGTATAATAATAATTCTATTATGTCTGTCAAGCTTGTCACTTATTCTGCTGATATATATTAAAATATATATACTTTTTTATTAACTTCACTGATGTGGACGTCAAACAGCATATATCGATGAATATAGACCCCCAAGTTTTTCACATGGTTACATGGGTAGATTTTGTCACCATTAAAATTTATTGTTGTGTTGGGTGGAATGTTAGATAACAGCTGACGATTTCCTATAAATATACATTGAGTTTTACTGGAATTGATCATCAATCCATTCTCAAGAAAATATTATCTAAATTTAACAAGATGAGATGATCAAGTTTATCAACATTGTTAGTATGTAAAAACTGAGTATCATCACCATATTGCACAATGAAACATTTGACATGTGAAGACAAATCATTAACGTAAATACCAAATAAAATTGGATCAATTATACAGCCTTGTGGGACCCCATAGTTGATAATGTTCTTTTTGATATATTATTTTCGATTCGAATGGACATACTTCTATTATTTAGATAATTTTTTAACCAAAAATCGTATATATTTAGTAGAAAGCATTTGTATAAAAGGGTGTTGTGGTTCACACTATCGAATGCTTTTGAGAGGTCACACAAGGTTAACAAAGAAATTTGTTGTTGTCCATATTATCATATAGCTTATCAGTAATGGTAGTAAGGGCTGTCTCTGTAGATAGTCTACATCGGAAGCCATGCTGGCTATTGGAAAATAATTTGTTAGATTCCAAGTAATGTGACAGTTGTTTAGCAACAATTTTTTCGAGTACTTTTGACATAATGGGTAATATGGATAAGGGTCTGTAATTATTTACACAGTCACGATCACCATTTTTGTAAAGAGGGACAACCAGTGCATGTTTCCAGGCTGCGGGGAACACACCTTTCACTATGGACGTGTTGACAATACAAGTGAGGAACGGAAGTATGATAAAGAGCGCGTCCCGGAGAAACCTTAGCGCTATACCGTCTGAGCCGACCGAGTTAGTTGTATTCAGGTCTTTAACAGCTAAAATGATAGTGTTGGTGTCTACGGGGTTAGGCCTGAACGCGGCTTTAACATCAATGTCAGGATGAGGACAACCAGTCACAGATATACCATCAAGTTTTAGTTCCTCCTGTGACCGTC
>NC_059273.1:12188437-12198437 GCF_017591435.1 Portunus trituberculatus
ATTGCTTTTGTTTTTCTTATTTCATTCAAGATCGAAGCCTTTTTCTTCCTATTTCAATTTTTTATTTTGCTTTTATTTACTGTTTTCATTTCCTTCAAGACAACCGCCATTCCTTCTTTTTTTTTTACCATTATTCATATTACCTTTGGTTTTTTTATTTCCTTCAAAATAGATACTTTTCTCTTTCTGTTTTTCAATTTTTTACTTTTCCATTCATTTTTTTTCATTTCCTACAAGATCGACGCCTTTTTTCCCTTTTCTCTCATGCTTTTTCTCTCTCTTTTTCTCCCGGGCCTCGCAGACACACGGTCAAGCTTCAAGAATTTTCAGCAGCGAGGAATAAAGAAGAAATAATGGAAGGCGTTTGTTACGACACTAAAGAGGAAGAACGCCGTGGAAGCAATGAAATTCCTCCTTCCCTCCCTGCCACCCACCTTTCCTCCCTCCCTCCTACCTTCCCTCCTTCCCTCCCTCCCCTCCTTCCTTCCCTCCCTTAACTCTGCATTACCTTTCTGCTTATAATGGAACTTTATATGTAATCTTCTTTTATTCTGATTATGCCATTTTGCCAAGCTCATCTTCCTCTCTCTCTCTCTCTCTCTCTCTCTCTCTCTCTCTCTCTCTCTCTCTCTCTCTCTCTCTCTCTCTCTCTCTCTCTCTCTCTCTCTCTCTCTCTCTCTCTCTCTCTCTCTCTCTCTCTTCCTCTCAACATGTATGCACTTTTTTCAGAATATATTTGTGTGTGTGTGTGTGTGTGTGTGTGTGTGTGTGTGTGTGTGTGTGTGTGTGTGTGTGTGTGTTTAGGCATTTATAGATTATAATTTTTATCTGCGCATCTGTATCTGTCTATCTGTATATATGTCTAACTGTCTCTGCATATATGTATCTGTCTATCTATATCAATCTGCCTGCCTGCCTGCTTGCCTGGCTGCCTTTGTGTCTGTCTGTGTCTGTCTGTCTGTCTGTCTGTCTGTCTGTCTGTCTGTGTCTGTCTGGCTATCCTCTTCCTATTCTTGTTTTTTTTTAATGTATTCATGTGTAACTACTTATTTCATGTATTTGCCTCATTTTTTAGTATTTATTCATATATGCAATTACGTAACTATTCATGTTTCAACACTTTCGTATATCTATTGTTAATATACGTAATTAAACCGAACTTTCATTTATTCTTTGTCTCTCTCTCTCTCTCTCTCTCTCTCTCTCTCTCTCTCTCTCTCTCTCTCTCCTTATCAATGTAGCAAATGGTAAACATCTTTTCTCTCTCTCTCTCTTCCTTATTCGTGTTCTTCTGTCCAGTCTCTCTTCTCCGCCTTCCCTTTTCTTTCTGTTTCGTACCTATGGCTCACTCTTCACTCTCCCTCTCCTCCTCCCCCTCTCCTTCTCCCTCTCTCTCTCTCTCTCTCTCCTCTCCCTCTCCTCTCTCTCCACTCTTCAAAGAAAAGGCTCAACATTATATAATAAATGGGAGGAAAAAATGCTCGTTCATAACAAAAGATGGAAGGAGAGTACCAATCTTTTGTAGTATTAGATACGATAGTAGTAGTAGTAGTAGTAGTAGTAGTAGTAGTAGTAGTAGTAGTAGTAGTAGTAGTAGTAGTAGTAGTAGTAGTAGTAGGAGTAGTAGTAGTGGTAGTAGCAGTAGTAGTGGTAGTAGCAGTGGTGGTGGTGGTGGCAGTGAAGTGGGGGTGGTGGTGGGGTGGTGGTGGTAGTGGTGGTGGTGGCATTAAAGTGGGAGTGGTATTAGTAGTAGTGGTGGTGGTGAGTGGTGGCAGTGGAGTAGAAGTGGCAGTGGCAGTGGTAGTGGTTGTAGTAGTGGTAGTAGTAGTAGTAGTAGTAGTAATAATAGTAGTAGTAGTAGTAGTAGTAGTAGTAGTAGTAGTAGTAGTAGTAGCAGCAGTCGTAGTAGCAGTACCACTAATAATAGTAAAATAAGAGTAAGAAGAAGAAGTAAAAAGGAGGGGGAGAAGGAAGAGGAGGAGGAGAAAAAATAAGGAAAAAAAATAGAGAAAAGAAAGAAAGAAGAAAGGGAAGAAGGAAAAGAGAAAAAATAACAGGAGTATTAGGAGGAGGAAGATTAAGAGGAGGAAAACAAAGCTAAATAAATAAATACAAAAGCAAAAACAAAGGGAAAAACTGGACAAGGAGAATATAAACAACGAAAAACGAGACCGAGAGAGAGAGAGAGAGAGAGAGAGAGAGAGAGAGAGAGAGAGAGAGAGAGAGAGAGCATCATCCACAGCTTCAGAGAACATTAAGAGAACGAGAATTTTTGGATATAGCTCTTCTCAGTTCCCTTTAGTAGTACCCTGGCCGCGGGAGGAGATTGCCTACTGCTGGAGGAAGAGGAGAAGGAGGAGAAGGAGGAGGAGGAGGACGAAAAAGTCTAGAAGTGAGAGTACGAGGGAGTTGTTTGAAAATAAGATAATAAAACTAGCACGTGCATAAGAGAGAGAGAGAGAGAGAGAGAGAGAGAGAGAGAGAGAGAGAGAGAGAGAGAGAGAGACTTGTAAAGGGATTAATGCTGTAAGTAGTAAGATGGATAAACAGGATGAAAAGAAATAGTAATCGAGAAAGAGATCAGAGATAATGCGGAAATTATATAGAAAAATGCTCCCTGTTATCTCCTCCTCCTCCTCCTCCTCCTCTTCCTCCTCCTCCTCCTCCTCCTCCTCCTCCTCCTCCTCCTCCTCCTCCTCCTCCTCCACTTCTTCTTCATCTTCGTCTTCCTCCTCGTAGTGGGAAGGGACGAAACAACTTGACGCATTAAAGAGAAGAAAAGAACTATTGTAGGGACGTCTGTAATATTAAATGTTCATCTTATATGCATCCTTAATTTGAGTTTACCCTTGAAAAGAAAACGGGGAACAAATAAACATTTTATAAGGAGATGGAGAGAGAGATAGATGGGGGGATGAATAAATGAATAATCTCTCTCTCTCTCTCTCTCTCTCTCTCTCTCTCTCTCTCTCTCTCTCTCTCTTGGCGCTTTCCTGCAAAATACATTGGAATTTAATGCGATGGTAATGGATTCCAGATCGTCTTTCCCTTGTGATCACGTGATGTTTATTTAGTGATGTTAATGCTAAGACCAGAGAGAGAGAGAGAGAGAGAGAGAGAGAGAGAGAGAGAGAGAGAGAGAGATATAAGGCGAAAAAAATTGTAGTATATAATAGAAAATGAATAAAAGATAGAAAATAAAAAGATGAAAGAAAAGACAAATAAAAAATTGAAACATTTAACATGATGAGATAAAATACAATGATGATGATGAAGATGATGATGATGATAGGACATAAAGGTAGAAATGTGATAATAATGACAACCGTATGATGACAGATGGTGAGAAAGTGATAGGATTTGAATACGAAGAAAGGGAGGGAAAAGAAGGGAAGGAAAGAGAAGGGAAGAGAAAGGAAGAGAAAGGAAGGGAAGGGAAAGGAAAGGAATCATCATTTTCATCGCCTTTTTTTTTAGCCTTTTTATCGTCATGTTTTCTTTTCCCTTACTTTGTTTATATACTTTTTATTATCATTTGTGTCATTTCACGTAGCTTTTTCCTGTTCCCATTTTTTTTTACATCTTTATTTTTCTCTTTTCTTTCTCTTCTCTTTCTTCATCTCTTTTACTTTCTTGTTTTCTCTTTTCTTATTTTTTTCCTCTCTTTTTCCTCTCTTCTCTCCTCCACGAAGGAATCCAATAGGGCGTGATCAGAGGAGCGTGGAGGAGCGTTCACTACAGGAGGAAAAGGAAGAATAGAAGGAGGAGGAAGAGAAGGAGGAGATAGAGGAGGAGGAGGAAAAGGAGGAGGAGGAGGAAAAGGAGGAGGAAGAAGAGGAGAAGGAGCTGGCACGTACTTCCTCATGCTCTGGTAGAGAGATTACCTCCACGTAAGGCATGATCTACTGCAGGAGGTGGGGAAGGAGGAGGAAGGGGAGGCGGAGGAGGAGGAGGAGGAGGCAAAGGTGGAGGAAAAGGAGGAGGAGGAAGAAAAATCAACTAAGAAAAAAAAATCTTGCTTAGATATATTACATTCATCATATACTGCAAAATGAGAAAGAGGAAGACAGAGAAGAAGAATAGGAAGTGGAGAAGGAGGAGAACGAGGAGGAGGAAGAGGAGGAAGAGTAAGAGCAGATATTTTGTTGTAACGAAAATATTGTGTAGGATTTTCACAATGAATAAGTTATTATAGTTTTTTTCTTCTTCAAAAGGAAAATCAGATCTCTCTCTCTCTCTCTCTCTCTCTCTCTCTCTCTCTCTCTCTCTCTCTCTCTCTCTCTCTCTCTCTCTCTCTCTCTCTCTCTCTCTCTCTCTCTCTCTCTCTCTCTCTCTCTCTCTCTCTCTCTCTCTCTCTCTCTCTCTCTCTCTCTCTCTCTCTCTGTGTCTCTGTGTGTGTGTGTGTGTGTGTGTGTGTGTGTGTGTGTGTGTGTGTGTGTGTGTGTCTGTGTTGTGCTTCCCAGTCAGGTCCGTGCACAAGGGTCTCTCCGGGTGCAGGGAATTAGTGTCAGCAGGGCCAGTGCAGTTCAAAGCACTCCTGCACCACCGTCAGCATTCCTTTTTTTTACTTTCACCCCCAGTGACCGCCCTCCTTCACAAGCACATCCTCGTCTGGTTAGTCCTCCGTCTTCACTTCGCCCTGAAGTATAAAAGACCAGGTGTAGGACTTCAGGATTAGGTAAGGTTAGGATTCTTGTTCTGTTACCTATTTTTGTTTTATCTCGTCTACATTTCTTTTTATTTCGTATCCTTAATTTTTTTTCTTTCTTTTAACGTTTTTTTCGTTTTGTCTTCATTTTTTTCTTTATTTTATGGTTCTGAATATCCCTTTTTCTTTCCTCTTTGTCTCTCTCTATTTATTATTACTCTCTTTATTTTTTTTGCTATCATTATAAACTTCTATTCTCGTTTTTATCTCTCTTTTACATTTATTTCTCTTCATTTTCTTTCTCTGTCACTTTTTTATCTCTTTATTCTTTACTTTATAAAAATGTATGCAATTTCTCTAATCATTTTTTTACTTTTAAATCTAGGAAAGTTGTTCGTGTATTAAATCATATTTACATAGTTTTTTTTTTTTTACATACAAGTGATTTTACATTTCTAGTTTACATTTTTGTACTTATATTTTAATTTCCCTGTGCTTCCGTCAATTTCACTCTCTCATTCTTTCTCTCACTCTTTCCATTTTTCTCCCCTATACTTTAATATTATCAAAACGTACGTGTTATGCTTCTTTGTTTCTATTCCACCAAGAATATCCTTTTAGTTTGTTATACTCATTTTTTCCTTTCCCTCTCCTTTTGTAACTCCTTCCCTTGCTCTCTCCCTCTTCAGCCATATCTCTTGTTTATATTGTTCTATATCCTTTACGAAGAATATCTATTTAGTATGTTTCTGTGGTCATTTTTTCCTCTCTCTCTCTCTCTCTCTCTCTCTCTCTCTCTCTCTCTCTCTCTCTCTCTCTCTCTCTCTCTCTCTCTCTCTCTCTCTCTCTCTCTCTCTCTCTCTCTCTCTCTCTCTCTCTCTCTCTCTCTCTCTCTCTCTCTCTCTCTCTCTCTCTCTCTCTCTCTCTCCGTGTTCCCAGTGTCCCTATTACCTTGGCAGGGTCCAGAGCCAACCTGACCACCTCTCTGGCACCAGTTCCTTCCTCTTCTTTTCTTTGGCACTCCTTAGCACTCGTTGGCCCTGGGAAGGGAGTCTGGTACTCTGTAATGCCAGCTCCACTTCTGCATCTCTCTGTCTGTCTGTCTGTCTGTCTCTCTGTCAGTCTGTCTGTCAGTCTGTCTGTCTGTCTGTCTGTCTGTCTGTCTGTCTGTCTGTCTGTCTGTCTGTCTGTCTGTCTGTCTGTCTGTCTGTCTGTCTGTCTCTCTCTCTCTCTCTCTCTCTCTCTCTCTCTCTCTCTCTCTCTCTCTCTCTCTCTCTCTCTCTCTCTCTCTCTCTCTCTCTCTCTCTCTCTCTCTCTCTCTCTCTCTCTCTCTCATTAACGCTGACCACCTCTCTGGCACCAGTTCCTTCCTCTTCTTTTCTTTGGCACTCCTTAGCACTCGTTGGCCCTGGGAAGGGAGTCTGGTACTCTGTAATGCCAGCTCCACTTCTGCATCTCTCTGTCTGTCTGTCTGTCTGTCTGTCTGTCTGTCTGTCTGTCTGTCTGTCTGTCTGTCTGTCTGTCTGTCTCTCTCTCTCTCTCTCTCTCTCTCTCTCTCTCTCTCTCTCTCTCTCTCTCTCTCTCTCTCTCTCTCTCTCTCTCTCTCTCTCTCTCTCTCTCTCTCTCTCTCTCTCTCTCTCTCTCATTAAGAGTATTACCGTTATTCTACTGATAACCATAAATGAAAAGAACATTTACAAGAGTCCACCTATTCATCATAGAAATCGTAGAAAGACTCCCATCACACTTTGAATCATAAATAGAAAAACAACCCATACAAAACTTACCTGCCTTCCTCTGTGGTCCTTGCCGGTGCTAACCAGAGACCAAGGAGTTTCCGGATACAGGTATTGAGTGGCGTGGCCTGGCGTGGCGTGGCGTGACGAGACGAGACGAGTGAAGGTAGCAGCCGTCCATCGCACACTTGGCATTTGGCGATCGTCTGCTTGTAGAGGCATTTGTCATTCACTGATAGAGGTTTTGTTTTATTCATAGGCCGTTGAAACCTCCATGCTTGCCCCTCACGTTTTCTCTCTCTCTCTCTCTCTCTCTCTCTCTCTCTCTCTCTCTCTCTCTCTCTCTCTCTCTCTCTCTCTCTCTCTCTCTCTCTCTCTCTCTTACATTCCCTTCGAACCCGTCACGCCGCGTCTCCGGAACTTTTCATGGCGTGTAAATCCCCCAATCGTTACCTGCTCCTCTCTCGAAGCTGGTGAGCTGGGAAAAAAATTGAGGTGTAAGAAAATAAATGGAAATGTGTATGCGAGTGAATTCCTGACGCGGATCTCAAGGTTGTGTGGAATTTAACTCTTTCGTAACTTTTTTCTTTTTCTCTCTCTCTCTCTCTCTCTCTCTCTCTCTCTCTCTCTCTCTCTCTCTCTCTCTCTCTCTCTCTCTCTCTCTCTCTCAGATTAGGTATTATTGAACATTTGTATTCTTTTCTTACCCTTTTTGTCTATTTATGCGCAATTTACTTTAGTTTAAGATACTCTGAATGTCCAAGAGAGAGAGAGAGAGAGAGAGAGAGCTGACAGAATGTAAGTGAAGTGTGCTTTAAAGTTTTAAGCGAAATGTCACTGAGGTGCAACATTGCAACACACAAGTTTGATACAGAATAACAAATAAGAATATCGTAACCTTCATTCATTTATTTATTTTTCATTTTTTTTTAATTTTTTTTTTTTTTTTGTCTTTTGTATTAATGTTTTTCACGTGTTTATTTTGTTGCGATTTTTCGGTTGATTATTGATGATTGTGTGAGTGTATTTTGTATGGGATGTATATTTCAAGTATTTTTTTTGTATTTTTTTCTAGTATGTTTCCTCCAGGTTGTATTTACTTTGCCTCTGTTTTTTGTGTATTTTTCTTTTCTGCATTTAATTTCTTGTTTCTCCATATTTCTTTATTTATTTTTCTCTCCATGCGTTCTCCTCACTCTTCTTTTCCTTTTTTTATTTTATGGAGAATATTTCAATGGCTTTTACTTTATTTTCCATTTCTTCCTTCGTTTTCATTTTATCAATTCTTCATTTTTCCTCTTTCCTTTTTTTTCAATTTGATCATTTTTTCTCGTCTTTTTCCTCCATTTTTGGTATGTCCCACTACAGCCCCTCCTCCTCCTCCTCCTCCTCCTCCTCTTTCTCCTCTTCTACTCCTCCTTCTTCCTCTTCTCCTTCTCTATTTATTTCTTTTATTCCTCCTTTTTTTATCATTTTTCCTCTTCTACTCCTTCTCCTCCATCTTCTTCTCCTTCTCCAGCTCTTCTTTTTATTTTTTTTTTCTATTTCTTTTTTATTTTACTTAAATTTCCTTATTCACCCACGTTTTTTGTTCATATTCCTCTTTATAGTATTCTCTTATTTTATTTAACGTTGCCTCCTCCCCTTCATTCTTTGCTCTTCTTTCTTCTTGATCTTCTTTCTTCATTTCTTCTTTTTTTCTGTCTTTTTCTTCTCTTCCATTCTTTTCTCTTTAACTTTTCTTCATGTTCCTGTTTTTGTTCTTTTTCTTTTTTTTCTTGTTTTTCTTCATCTTATTCTTTATATCCTTCTCCTTCCTGTATTGATGTTGTTTTGTTGTTGTTGTTGTTGTTATAGTTGTTGTTATAGTTGTTGTTGTTGTTGTTGTTGTTGTTGTTTTTGTTAATTTTATTGGCCTTTTTCATATTCTTACTTTCCTCTTCATCTTTCTTCTCCTCCTCCTCCTTCTCCTACTTCTTTTTCTTCTACTCCTCCTCCTCCTCCTCCTCCTCCTCCTCCTCCTCCTCCTCCTCCTCCTCCTCCTCCTCCTCCTCCTCCCACATGATGGATGGTCCAGCGTGTGGTCGGGTGGGTGTGTTGGTTCGGTTCACTCTCGGAGGCGAACCGGACCATCCAACAAGCTTCCACCTCGGCTTATTGACATTAATATCCCAAATAGCGTAATTCGGAAGACAGATGGCAGGCAGCTTCCTCCTCCTCCTCCTCCTTCAGGTACATCTCCTCCTCCTCCTCCTCTTCCTCGTCCTCCTTGTTCCCCTAGTTCTCCTCCTCCTAATCTTCGTTTTCATATTCATTATCTCATCGCTATTCCTCCCATTTTGTCTTTCCTGGTATTGTTCTTTGTTTACTTCTTCCTCTACTTTGTACTTTTCCTCTTCTTTATCCTTGTCGTCGTCGTCGTCGTCTTCCTCCTCCTCCTCCTCCTCCTCCTCCTCCTCCTCCTCCTCCTCCTCCTCCTCCTCCTCCTCCTCCTCCTCCTCCTCCTCCTCCTCCTCCTCCTCCTCTTCTTCTTTCTCATTTCCAAGTAATTCTTTGTACTCGTGTATAATCCAGTACTTGTCACACACTCTCTCTCTCTCTCTCTCTCTCTCTCTCTCTCTCTCTCTCTCTCTCTCTCTCTCTCTCTCTCTCTCTCTCTCTCTCTCGTTGTATATCCTCATATTGTTTTTCTTGAAATATAAAAAGGAAATATGTATAAAAGGACTTGAAAATAGTCGTACCCAGTTCTATTTTTCACTTTTGAGTCCTTTATTCACCATTTCTGATCGCTTTTCCCCACTTCCTTTCATTTTCTTTCTCCTTCCTTATTATTATCTCCACATGATATACTCTACGTAACACATATCATCTTTATCTTCCTTTTTTTCACCCTTATTCTGAAAAGTCTAAAGTGTTGTGGAAAATGTGGCATAATGAACCACATGGAACCTGCTACCTGATCACGTGTGGCGTCGGAAAGGTTAGTTTGCCTTGCGTGAAATGCTCATATGCTGATCAACCATCCCTAGAGAGCAAGGATACCAACTGTCCTTTTTCATATTCTTATTTCCCTCCTCCTCCTCCTCCTCCTCCTCCTCCTCCTCCTCCTCCTCCTCCTCCTCCTCCTCCTCCTCCTCCTCCTCCTCGGTGATCTCGCAAGCATCAAATAATATCGTCCATTGTGTGTGTGCATGTGTTTTTAAGGTAGTTTTTAGAGTTACTGTACATTTATTGAGTGGAATGACAGTATCTATTACAATTAGTTACCTCTTCTTTCTCTTCCTCTTCCTTTCTTTCTTCCTCCTTCCTTTCCTTCTCGTCCGTCTCCTTATCCCCTCCTCGACCCCTCTCCAAATAACACGTTTTCTCTGGTGTTTTTCCCTCCCCTCTTCTTTCCCCTCTCCTTTGCCCCTCCATCCTTTTCCTCTCCTTCCCCTCTGATTCCTGGAATGTACTCAGGGGACGAGGTAAAGTGTCCCCTTCTGCCCTCATTCTCCTCTCCTTCCTCCCCAACTCTCAATTTTTTCCCCTCTTCGTTGTTTGCCTCACGCTTTCCTCTCCCTCTCACTCTCTCTTAATCCGTCCAGACTCGGCGTGAAAAACAAGCTTAAAATGA
>NC_059273.1:12203437-12225937 GCF_017591435.1 Portunus trituberculatus
TTTAATGGGGATGAGTAACTTGGAAACTGGTATTCCCTGTACCCTTTTCAGCGGCAAGGAAAGTCATTTTGACTCATAAAATTTGGAGTTAAGGCTATTACACTGAGAGGGTCTGGGAGGAAAGAATAGAGTGATTGTGTCAGGAGTACAGATTGTCCCCCTCCCGTTTTTCCTTCTCGTTTTCTTTTACATTTTCCTTCCCAGTTCTTCCACGTTTCCCTACCTGTCTCTGTGCTACTCTCTTTGCTGCTCTCTCTCTCTCTCTCTCTCTCTCTCTCTCTCTCTCTCTCTCTCTCTCTCTCTCTCTCTCTCTCTCTCTCTCTCTCTCGTCTCTTTCAGTCCTTTCATTTTCTCCTCGTTCTTTCAATCTTGAGTTCATTTCTCACTCTCATTCTCTTACGTAACCTTACCTTTTCATTCTCTCTTTTTTTCTTTTCTCCTCCTCCTCCTCCTCCTCCTCCTCCTCCTCGTCGTCGTCGTCGTCGTCCTTCTTGTTCATTTCTTCACCATTCAGAAATAAAAGTGCATGAAATATAAAGACTACTACTACTACTACTACTACTACTACTACTACTACTACTACTACTACTACTACTACTACTACAGTTACTACGACGATGTAAACAGTGATAGTGGGAGTGTTGTTCATACTAGAGAGAGAGAGAGAGAGAGAGAGAGAGAGAGAGAGAGAGAGAGAGAGAGAGAGAGAGAAAGCAGCAACACGGCAAAAATGTCCCTGTTCTTGGATTTTACTTATTCAGATCTTTTCTCTTTTTTTCCCCCAAGGTTCTTTTTCCACTCGTGTTTCCCCTCATTATCTCCCCCTCACCCCGCGTGTTCTGGCCGCCCTCCTCTCGACCACCCGCCCTCGTTCCCTCATTCCTAGTACTAAAAATTGTGTTAATTCTCGTCTGCTTCTTTGTTTCTGTATTTTTTATCCATTAGTTATACGAAATGTTCTCGGGAAAACGAAGCTGGAGGAGGAGGAGGAGGAGGAGGAGGAGGAGGAGGAGAGGAGGAGGAGGAAGCGAATTTTGTGAGGCAGAAGTAAGCCAAAGATGATGTGTCCATTAATTTTGTTCTCGAATCTTTTGGTGTTCTTCGTTTTCCTGTTTTGTGTGTGTGTGTGTGTGTGTGTGTGTGTGTGTGTGTGTGTGTGTGTGTGTGTGTGTGTGTGTGTGTGTGTGTGTGTGTGTGTGTGTGTGTGTGTGTGTGTGTGCGCCCTCCCCCTCCGCGTAGCGCCTGCATCTTTTATACACTCGACAAGTCTCCAGGCAGTGGCAGGAAACTGGGTCTTTCTTACTATATTTTTGGCGTCTCCACAACCCTCTCCTCTCCTTCACCTCTCTCGCCCAATGCTGCAGAATGAAGGGATGGATAAAAGACACACCAAACTTTTCTATATAGATGAAAAATAAATATTGTACTCCAAAATACGATGAATAAACGATGGTATGCCGAAAAATCTAGAAAGAAATAGAGTAAAATGTCTTGTGTGAATGGACATTATTTTCTTTATTTCTCTCAGAGTTCAGAATAAATAGTTATAAGTTAATAAAAAGCACCAGAGATTGTATGTTTTATTATATGGATGAAGACAACTCAAATTGTGATTAATATAAGGGAATATAATATAAGGGAATATACTACTACTACTACTACTACTACTACTACTACTACTACTGCTACTGCTGCTACTACTACTACTACTACTACTACTACTACTACTACTACTACTACTACTACTGCTACTACTACTACTACTACTACTACTACTACTACTACTACTACTACTACTACTACTACTACAACAACAACAACAACTACAACTACAACAACTACAACAACTACTACTACTACTACTACTACTACTACTACTACTACTACTACTACTACTACTACTTCTACTACTGTAAATTATTACTAATGATAACAATAATAATAATAATAATAATAATAATAGTAATGATAATAATAATGATATTAGTAATTATAATAATAATAATAAAAATAATAATAATAATAATAACAATAACAATTCCAAATATGAAATGTCTTATGTAGAACAATATAAACTTTTTCCAGCATTATTGTTTTGTGTTGCTTTTGTGAATCCTTATTTTTACTTTTTTTTTTTTTTTCAATTTGATGATGGATTTTAGGAATAAAGGAGATGAAATAATGATGTGACCTGGAAGGATAGGATGATATAATGATACTCTCTTCCTCAAACTCTTCTTCTCCCACGTCTAGAAATGTGACTCTTACTGCTTGGGTACGTGTGCTCTCTCTCTCTCTCTCTCTCTCTCTCTCTCTCTCTCTCTCTCTCTCTCTCTCTCTCTCTCTCTCTCTCTCTCTCTCTCTCTCTCTCTCTCTCTCTCTCTCTCTCTCATTTCTTTTATTCCATATTCTTTTCCTTCCCTTTCTTTATTTTTGTCTTCCATTCATTTCTCCTTTCTCTATCAGTTCCTCCTCTCTTTCTCCTGCCTCTATCCTTTCGAACTTACTTTTCTCCTCCCTTTACTCCTCCCTCCTTCCTTTCTCCTTTTCTACTTCTTTTCCTTTTCTTTTTTCCCTCTATCCGTTCTTTCTTTCTCTTTCGTCCCCTATATTCATGCCTCTTCCCTCCACTTTCTCTCCTCCTCTCCTCCTCTTCTTTTTTTCCCATTCCATCCGTTCTCTTCTTTTTATCCCTCCCTCCTTTTCTCTTATCCATTCTTCCTCCTCCTCTTCCTTATTTTTTCTCTCTCTTTCCTTTCCTTTCTATCCATTACTTCAGATCTTGCTACCGCCCTTCCTCCTTTTCTCCCCTTCATTTTTCTAACATCAAATCATCTTCCTTACTCTCTCCTCTCCCTGCCCTTCTCTCTTAATCCATTGCTCACGCTATGCCTCTATTCCTAATCATTTATGTGTTTCACCTCCACTAATTCAAGAGAGTTTGTTTAAATTTACACGAGTTTTTAAGGTGATTTTACGGTTTTAAAGGCAGATTGACAAGAATTCTACTTTATTAACTGGGGAAACACTCTAGAAAACACCGCTAATCATTTCTATGGAGTTTGAATATTGCCGTGGTGAGAGAGCAAAGTGTTTCTGAATACTGATGATATATTCCTCTCTCTTCCGCCTTCCCACTACCACGAGACGTCAATATATCAGAAATGTTTGGTGTTATGTTATCTCTGGCGCTGCTGTGGTCAATTCCTTATCAGTTCCCGTGATTGCGGTCTCTCCAGTATTCTGCGTGGGTGGGTGTGTGGATGGGTGGAGAGGGTGAATAGGTGGGATGGTGGATGGGTGTTCGGGGTGTGTGGTTGGGTATATGGGTGTTGTAATGGGGTAATGGTGATTTTGGATAGGTGTTAATGTTTTGTTGTTTTGTTTTGTGTGTTTTTTATTTCGTATGTTGTGCTTTTTTTTTATTATTTATTTGCTTGTTTTATAAGGCGAACTTGTATCAATAATAAAAGGTAACATTAAGTCATCACCACCATCAACACGAACAACAATAATAACAACAATAACAACACTTAAACTACCACCACCACCACCACCACCAACCACCACCACCACAACCAATCATTCATGAACAACAACAACAACAACAACAATAACAACAACAACAGCAATAACAACATTTAGACCACCACCACCATCAACAACAACAACAAAAACAACAACAACAACAACAACACTCACCACACTTAACCTACCCACCACACACACTCATTCCCTCCCCTCATACCTACCCCCACCCTAGCATCCAGGCCTCCACAAACACAACTTCCCTTCTCTGCCTCTCCCCCAACATATACACACCCCAGGAGGCAGACACAACACTGCTAACAATTAAAACAACCATCAGCATCCGCAAATAAGCAAGGTATTAGCACTTTATGCAAATTTGCCGAACAAACTTGGATAGCTAGCGATGGAGTGGGTCAATGTGGGAGTTTGGGGAGTGTAGGAGGTTGAAGAGGGAGTGGAGGAGGAGGAGGAGGAGTTGGGTTTTAGGTGTTGTTGGTGTAAGATAGTTAGGTTAGGTTTGTGGTTGTTTTAGGTGGTACTATAAGGGCAGGTTAAGTTAGATTTGGTTAAGTTAGGTTAGTGTGCAGTAAGTTTAGGCTAGAAGTTAGATTTAGATTAGGTTAGGTTAGGTTAAGAGAGATTAGGTTTTGTTAGTTTATGTTATGTTTTGTTATGTGTCTATTTCTGCTCCACTGTTATTATTTATAGTAGTTTGTGGAGAAAGAAATAAAAAGAAAAAACTGGAACAGGAAAAGAAAGAGGAACAAAAGAAGAAATAAGAGAAACGAAGTGTGTGTGTGTGTGTGTGTGTGTGTGTGTGTGTGTGTGTGTGATGTTAGTGGAATTCATCTAGCAAAGAAATGTGAGTGCTTAATTCTTGATCATTTAATTAATAGCAATTTTATACCTTAATTGCAATGTTCCGTTACTAATTATTATTGTTATCTAATTTAGTTATTTGTCAATCTGCAAAACACACACACACACACACACACACACACACACACACACACACACACACACACACACACACACACACACACACACACACACACACTAACATTACAGTGACGAGACATAATGAGTCTTTCATCACTACAAACCATCCGATAAGAGAGAGAGAGAGAGAGAGAGAGAGAGAGAGAGAGAGAGAGCCCATGGTACATCCTCCTCTTGCAACTGTCCCCCATCTCTCTCTCTCTCTCTCTCTCTCTCTCTCTCTCTCTCTCTCTCTCTCTCTCTGCCGGCGGTTCATATTTCAAAGGTAATGGCTCCGTTCGGCAGCTTCTATCCGCACTGCAACATTCATTCTCTCTGGCAAGAATTGGGTCCGGAGCGCCTTGGTCTGATGAGATGGCGGGCCCTTGTGTGGTCTGGTATGGTGTGGTGTGGTGTGGTGTGGTGTTGTGTGACGTGGTGTTGTCTTGCCTTGCTTGGTATAGTATGGTGTTCTTTCTTTGGGTGTTGTTAGGTTTGGTCTGGTGTGGTGTGGTGTTGCGTGGTGTTGTCTTGTCTTGCTTGGTGTGGTATGATGTTCTTTCGTTGGGTATTGTTTTGTTACGTTTTGGTTTGGTGTGGCCTAGTGTGATGTTGTGTGATGTGGTGTGATGTAGTCTTGTCTTGCTTGGTGTATGGTATGGTGTTCTTTCTTTGGATCTTTCGTTTTGGTTTGGTGTGGTTTGGTTTAGTGGGTCATAATTTTGTGTTGCTCCTCTTTTTGGTCTCCTGGCGCGGTTAATGATGGCGGTAAATTAAGCCGGTGTGGTGTGTCGTCAATGATCTGTTGATAATGGGAATGCGTTGGATATTAAGTGCTTCTCAATAATGGATGTAAAAATAATAATAGTTTCATTGTGCAGCTTCGGGATCCGGACATTACAGAAGCAGAATGTAAATGAATAAATGATAATGCTCCGTAAGTGGGTCTTAAATAATTATAAGCTCATAAGCAGAGTAGGAGTTGGTTTATAAAAGTTTAATTCGTCGAAAAAACGCCGTTATTTGGTTCTCAAAGCCGCGTTACTCCGCTCACAACAGCTGTACCTGGCTCAGAGGAGAGGTATTCGGCTCACAACAGTGGAATTTAGCTCACTGTTGTTTTTTTCCGAGGGAGATGTTGTGAGGGGGAGGAATTTGGCTCACAGCAGCGGTAATTGGCTCAGAGGGGGAGGAACACGCGTCGCAACAGCGGAGTTTGGCTCACCGGTGTGTTATTTGGCTCATAACAACAATGCTCATCTTAATCAGTTTTTTTTTTTTTAATCAAACAAACAAGTCTTTTCATTTCAACTTAACACGAGTACAGATAGTAGATAGATTAACACATGTTTTTACGTTATAACAAGGAAGCAAAAAATATATACGCACGCTTTTCCTTTTACGCAGAATACGAATAGAAATTTTATATACTATCCAACAAAGTCATTTTACGTCATAATAAGGTAAAAAAAAAAAAAAAACATGATTTCCGCCCCACTGCTTATCTGGCCCAGGAATCACACGCAGGTCTCGTATCCCCACGTGTCCACCTCACCTGGGAACACCTGTCCAGCCTGCCCCCTTTTTCACCTGCTCCCCACCCCACCTGGCCTGATGGACCGGTTAATTAGCGTAAATGGGCGTGTTTGTGTTCCACCGTGGGGGAGGGAATGTTTTGTTTGTTTGTTTGTCCGTGTGTGTGTGTGTGTGTGTGTGTGTGTGTGTGTGTGTGTGTGTGTGTGTGTCTGTGTGTCTGTCTGTCTGTCTGTCTGTCTGTGTGTGTGTGTGTGTGTGTGTGTGTGTGTGTGTGTGTGTTACAGTCAGGATATAAAGTAAAAGATTATGTGCTAGTATGTCTCTCTCTCTCTCTCTCTCTCTCTCTCTCTCTCTCTCTCTCTCTCTCTCTCTCTCTCTCTCTCTCTCTCTCTCTCTCTCTCTCTCTCTCTCTCTGCTCCCTTTTCTCCACATGCCTCTCCCCTCCCTCGTGTACGTGACTAAGAGCCCTCAGCTCCCCTTCTTCCCTCCTTTTTCCCCTCCCCACTCTCCTCCTTCCCTTTGCCTTTTTAAATGTACCAACAACATCTTACTTTAAAAAAAATAAACTCATTAGTGATATCTTCTCCTGTGCGGGCGCTCAGAGAGAGAGAGAGAGAGAGAGAGAGAGAGAGAGAGAGAGAGAGAGAGAGAGAGGGAGAGTGATGCACACAAATATTTGAATAAAGGATTAGAACCAGACCCAAAAATAAAAGGGGGATGATTAAGTGAATGGAAATATAATGGTCCGGCGTGGAATGATTAATGGGGTGGCTGTTTAAAAAGGGGAGAAAACGTAAATCGGCTCTGAATTCAGATAGAACAAGAAAAATGGGCCGGAGAGAGAAGAGAAAGGGAGATGGAAAGATAAAGGAGGGAAGAGTATTAACCTTTCTTTATTTTTCTTATCTCTCTGACTTTTTTATTGGAATTTCTGCATTTACTCTCTTCATCATTGTGTTCATTTAGTGCACTCTTTTCCTTTTCCATTACCCTTTTATTTGTCTTTCCCCTTTTTGACTTACCTTAAATATATTGAAAAGAAATTAAAGTACAGTTTTTTACTCATTTTTCTGTTTTATTCATTTATTATTTTTTCTTTATTTGTTAGATCAAGGTATAAATATTCAAGGATTTTAATTACTCTGTCATTGTACCAGTGATGTGTTCTCATATTATGCTTGGAAGTTTACCATAATATGTTGCATAAGAATCTACATCAGTCAGAGGGATTAATTATAGTTACCTTCTCTTCAACCATTTACCTTCCTCCTGTCCTATACTGCTGTGTCTCTTGTTGCATTGTCCTGTTTCTCTTCCTCAAGGCTCATTAGAAGTAGCTCTGTAAGGACCCAAAAATGTCTTGTTGCTTGGCTTTCCTTGGTATTCCTTTGTACTTCTTCTCTTCCTCCTTCTTCTTCTTCTCCTCCTCCTCCTCCTCCTCCTCCTCCTCCTCCTCCTCCTCCTCCTCCTCCTCCTCCTCCTCTTCCTCCTCCTCCTCCTCCTCTTCCTCCGTCTGATTGACTGTTGCCTCCCTAGAAAGCGCCAGTCAAGGCTGCCACACCATTATTCGACATACATACTGTGCATCCACGTACACAATGCACACACAACATGACATTTACCAAGCGTTAACACTTTCTCCCACAAACACAAGTAGTCAGACGTAGATTACATATTTCCTTTTCTCTCTCTACTAAAATTCCATGTGATTTTTTAATATCACATGGTTTCGCCTTTTTTCCTGCCAGCCTCGGCTGGAGGGAGGTGTGGATGGGGAGGAGCCTTCTGCTTTGCTGTCCTATCTGGTAGTTAGTAGATAGTCTCCACAAACAGCCTAGTAAGGACCTAAGGGTCTATTGCTGTTTGTCTTCCTTTGTATTCCTTTCTATTCATCATCATCATCTTCTTCTTCTTCTTCTTCTTCTTCTTCTTCTTCTTCTTCTTCTTCTTCTTCTTCTTCTTCTTCTTCTTCTTCTTCTTCTTCTTCTTCTTCTTCTTCTTCTTCTTCTTCTTCTTCTTCTTCTTCTTCTCCTCCTCCTCCTCCTCCTCCTCCTCCTCCTCCTCCTCCTCCATCATCATCATCATCTTCTCTTCCTCCTGCTTCATCTTCTTCTCCTTCTTCATCTCCTCCTTCTCCTCCTTCACCTTCATTCCTCCTCCTCCTCCTCCTCCTCCTCCTCCTCCTCCTCCTCCTCCTCCTCCTCCTCCTTCATCTCCTCCTCTAAGGCAGATCGATATCCTAGGAAGCGCCACACATATTAAGTTAGTTCGCTGTTCTTACATTCACTTGGTCTCAAGTTGATATTAATTATTGTACGATTTCACTTGACTCGGAGCTGAAAACTTCCAAGAGGCACAACCGAGGGAGCGTTGAGCATTTCAGCAGAACTATGGAAACTTTTTGTTCTCTCTTTTTATGGGTTGGTATTGTGTTTGAAAGCCACAAAATGAAAGATGAAATGTTTTTGTGAGTTTCAAGGACTGATAGAAGGCAGAGCTGGAACGCCAAGCACATATTCAGACAAACTTTAAAAGAAGAAGAAAAGAAAGCAAGGCAAGTGAAGGAATATGAAAGAGCAAATTAAGAAACTTATCATAGACAGACTACTTTGTTAACGCGGAGTAATGTAATATTCTGTATATAGCGTACTGGGGCTGTGTATTGTTCCGCTACCCCACGGAACGCCACGCTCAGTCTGGTCCCAACACAGCTTGTGGACAGGCTCCCGCCCCGTTTGGCAATCCGCTTGCCTTCCTTCTTTGACTGATTATACTGTCCTGCACAGCCAGTCTAGTTCTACAGTCTACTGTCTACAGTCACACTCCAGTGTGTAAACTGTAATTCTACATCATCACGCTAGCTAGCTACAAGCTTCATCTAGCCGCTCTGACTACAAGTCTCTCTGGCCACCGGCTACTTCTCAAGCCTCCCTCACGGCTACTCGCTACCAAGCTACCAAGCCTCCAGTACATTTTGTATCCTACAATAAACACAGGGAAGTTTCCCAGGTGTTTCTCTTCAACCACACCAGAACATATTGCTGGTGCCAGCGGTACCAGGACAAACTTGGAGAAACTATTTTGAGAAGCAGACGAACAAAAAGACAGAATGGAATCAAACAAGAGCTTTTACGAGATAAGATGGAATCAAATTACAGTAAAAAAGAATGTAGAGAAGAGAAGAAATGTAGATAAAATCCTTTTGAAAACCAGATCAATAGATAAGGAAATATGAAACCAAACCAAAACATTTCCAAGACAAAATGGAAACTGGAATTATACCTAAACTAATAATAAAAAAAAAAAAAGGAAACTTAAGAGAACTGTTTCGATAACCAGAAAGAGATCCAAACAAAACAAAACAAAAAGAAAAGAGAAAAAGAACATAAATAATACAAATTAAAACTAGTGTAAGGTATAAACGAACGTGAAAATAAAGCAAATGGAGAAAGAAACCAAGAAAGAAAAAAAATCAATAAATAAAGTATGAGGAAATCTACACAAAATTTGCCACAAACAGAACAAAACTAGAAAAAAAAAGACAAACTGAAAGAAATAAAACTACTGTCGAAAAATATAGAAAAAAAACAATAGAGAGAAAAAAAGGTAGATAAATAGATAAAATAGTCGGGTTACGCAAGAACTTCAAAGAACATACTTAAAGGTAAAAGCAGAATATATAAAGAAATACAAAATAAGATATGTGAACAGATAAAATAAAGACAGGGTACGAAGAACTTCAGGAAATATAGATGAAGATAAAAGGAGAATAGATAAACAAAACAAGAAAATAGATAGACAGATAAAATGAAGAAAGTCACACAAAACGACAAAAAATATGGATGAAAATAAAAGGAGAATCAAGAAACAAAATAAGATCAAATAAAGATAGGACTCACAAAATCTTTAGAAAATGTAACTCAAAATCAAAGCAGAATAGATAAAAAAAAAAAATGAAATAGGTGAAATAAGGACAAGTTACTCCAGAACTTCAGAAAAAATAAGCAAAATACAGAAACAAAAATGAATGAATATAGATCAACAGATAAGATAAAGACAGGTCACACAAAGACTTAAGAAAATATAGAAGACAAACAGCAGAATAGAATAACAATGTAAAATAAGATAGATAAACAGATAAAATGAAGACAGGTCACACAAGAACTGTCTCAACCTTTCTGATGCATAGCCAAGAATTCCCACGAACCTTATTGAACCGAAAACGAACCCAAGCCATTTCCCTCGCTCTCCAATAAGCCGAGCCTCGCCGTCACGTAGTTGGGCTAAACAGACCCGCCATTCGGACTCTGATTGGGCGAAGCTGCACCAATCACAGCGGATGATAAGATGCCGTTTGCTGTTTTTATCCTTGATTAACCCAAGAAGGAATGGGGGTTATTTCTTATCAGCTGCTGGCCAGGAGAGAGAGAGAGAGAGAGAGAGAGAGAGAGAGAGAGAGAGAGGCGATGGGAGGGAAGAGATTGTCTTAACAAAGTAGAAACTCTTGTGGTTGGACTTGCAGACTCTCTCTCTCTCTCTCTCTCTCTCTCTCTCTCTTTCTGAAGTCTTAAAAACAAAACAAGTTAATCAGTAAATATTGCTTTAAATAAACTCTATTTTCCTCTCCTTGTTTCTTTTTTATCTTTCTCTTTTTACCAATTATTTCCCAGTTTCTCTATTCATTCACATTCTCCAACGTTCAATGTTTCCTCTTTTCATTTTCCCCCTAATATTTTCCTCGTATCCTTATCTTCCTTCATTCCCCTTACCCGAAATAAAGCCCCATCCTTATCTCTTTCTTCCTCCTCTCAGGTTTCCTTTTCTCTTCTTCATTTTTCTCCTCCCTTTTTCTTTACCGTTCACCAAATTTTTAAAGGCAGTTTCCGGAGGATCGGAAGCCAGGTGAGTCACGGGTCCCTAGTTCCTCCCAAACCCATTAATCAGGTGACATAGAGCTTCCTTACCCTCCCCACACGCTCCCCTGCTTCTGCCTTACTCCTCCTCCTCCTTCTCTTCTTCCTCCTCCTTTCCTCTCTTCCCAGAACTCCTTCCACATAAGCCGCATATGATTTTTCTATTTAGTCTTGTGTTTTGTGTGTATTATATTTGATTAGTTATTTTTTATTTCTGTTTATGATGTATTACAGGTCTCTGATTTTTTGTCACGTTTAAATTCATGTTACTCATTTATTTATTTTTTTAGATCTGCATAAGTTTTCTATTTAAGTTTACATTCCCGCGTATTCCTCTAGTGTCTTTTCTTATCTTCACTTTTCCCCCATCCTTTTTTTTCACCCGTTCCTTCACTTCTTAGGGGTCAAACATTCACTTTTGTGCGTTTCCCGTCACTTTCTATTACTACTTCGCTTCCACTTTTTCATTTCTACCCACAGATCCATACCCATTCCCTGCCATTCCATGCCCTTTACACAACGAACACTGCCACACCACTGTCTTCCCTTGTACAAATGCTTCCATCCATACCAGCACTTGTACACCCTTCCTCTACACCCTGCCACACCCTTAAACACACATCATGACTCCTATACCCTCTTCCTCTACCCTTCCATACATATGCCATCCAATACACATTCTCCTACTAATATGTAAACTCCTTTTCTTACCCTGCCACACCCCTGCTCTGCTCTCTCTCTCTCTCTCTCTCTCTCTCTCTCTCTCTCTCTCTCTCTCTCTCTCTCTCTCTCTCTCTCTCTCTCTCTCTCTCGCCGCAGCTTCGCTTCTGTAAATCTGTGATACTAGAAACCAGGCAGTTTTTCCCCGCATGGATATATGAGTCTATGCTCCATCCAAGGGAACAATAGGCTGGTATATACGACCTGTGGGGAGAGGAAAGGCATAGCAAAGGGAGGGGCGCTGGGAGAGGAGAGCAGCATGGAAGGGTGAAAGGGGGAGGCATGAGGAATGGTAGCGCGGTGGAAAGGGTTGTGGATGGAAATGGGTGGAAGGAAGAGAGATGAACAAGAGGTGGAGAGATGAGAGAAGAGGGAGAGGTGAGGGAGGTAGAGTTGAAAGGGTGAGAGGATTGCCTACTATTAATTGAGAAGAAAAAAATAGAGTGGAAGAAGAAACTTTCGATGGAGATATAAGAGAAAGAAGAGAAATGATGAATAAAGAGTGAAGGGAATTTGAACTGGAGAGTAAAAGAAGAAGAAAAGCAAGTGGCATGTGAGTGAATAATAGACAAGAGGTAAAAAAAAAAAAAAGAGATAATGATAGCGCAAAGGACGGTTCTTCGATTGTAAGGTTAGAAAATCAGGAAAAGTTGACTCGCTCCTTAGAAAAAAATTGAAAGAAAATGGAGTAAAATAAAAAGAGGAGAGAATTCGCATTGGAAAATAGGTTAATCTCTCTCTCTCTCTCTCTCTCTCTCTCTCTCTCTCTCTCTCTCTCTCTCTCTCCCAGCTCACTATTACGAGGAATTACCGCTGTGCTCCGGATTTCATGAATCGTATGTCGAAAATAACTCTTTTTTTTATATGAATATCAAAAGCTTAACTAATGTATGAGGTGAGCTTGTTCAAAGTAATGGACGTTAATCATTCAATCTCTGGAAATCTACTCCTAATTCTGGGCACGGAATGTTTGGCTGACAGAGGGCTGACTGGAGTGACTGGTTGACTGACTGGCTGACTGACTGGCTGGCTGACTGACTGGCTGACACCGTTCACATAATAGATTGAATGACAGTGGAGTTGGAAAGGTTACCTGTTGAATTTGATATATGAAAGAGATTTTTTGTGACTAACTGGTTGATAAAAGATATTGACTGGCTGACCGATTGACTGGCTGATTGATTGAATATGACTGATGGTCTGATTGAGTGAGTGAGTGATTGTGTGAGAAGTGAGGGTGAGTAACTCGTAAATGACTGACTGAATAGGAGAATGGCTGAATATATGAATGACCCGGGCTAACTACAGGAAGAGCAGTTGGATTGAAAATTAACTTGAAGTAAGACAAATGCAAAGACTTAAACAACAAATAAAAATAGAACAGATAATCTCGTGGATTAAAAGACACGAGAGAGATAAAGGCAAAAATAGACAACCCCCGAAAATATAAATAGAAAACAGACACATATAAAAATGTAGAAGATACAAATACAAACGTAAACAAAAAAAAAATGCAGTACACGTAGAAATAAACAACGATTAAATAAAAAAAAGTAAAGAGAGAAAATAATAAACTAACATGTACAAAAAACAAAGAAATTAGATCAAATGACCACCAGAGAGAGAGAGAGAGAGAGAGAGAGAGAGAGAGAGAGAGAGAGAGAGAGTGTGTGAATGAATAAATGAATGAATGAATGTTACAACAGCCTTTAACTAGTGACAGGTGCACAAGGAGACAGGTAGGCAGGGATGTGGCGTGGGTGAAGGAGGCAGAGTCTGGGGTGCTTTACCGACCAGACACAAGGGACACAACTTTTCCCGTGTAAATAGTGACTCTTGACGCGGTTGTGTTGTCATCTTGAATCATGTAGGCGGCGAGGAGAGTCAAGAGGAAAAGAAGGAAGAGGAGAAGTATAAAAGAGGAGGAAGAATAGCAAGAAGAGAAGGACAAGGAGGAATACAACAATAAATAACATAAAAAGTGAACAATATTAACTTTGTTGGTTCTTATCTTTTTTTCTGAGTGGGAGAAGATGTAAAGAATAAAGAAGGAAGAAAAAGGTGGAAGTTTGAAAGATATGAACAAAAGAACGACAAGGACGAAGTGGAGAAAATGGAAAAAAAGGAAAGATAGAAAGCAAAGATAGGAAATAAAAAAGGAAAGTAAAGAGGGAAGAAAATGACAAAAAATATAAACAGAAAAAAATAATAGGAGAGAAACAAGAGGAAGGAAGAGAGAAAAAAAAGAGATATAGTAAAAAAAAATAAATAAAACGAAAATATAAATATAAAATCAAAAGAGGAAAGTTGTAGGAAGAGAATGACAAACATAGTACGAAGAAAAAATAAATAGGAGAGAAAGAAGAAGAAGAAAGAGAAAAAGAAAGACATATAAGAAAATAAATACAACGAAAATAGAAAGGGAAGATCAGGACAGGAAGAATTATTAACTGCCATGTTGTTGATAATTCAATCTAATTACTCATCCTCTCCTGCCGCTCTCCCTCCCCTGCCGCCGCTTTGTGTACCTGTTAGTCAGACCAAACTGGGATTATTGTAAACCAGCAGAAGGAACTTGCTTTATCTCCTCATCTAAATTGCTTGTGTTGCTGACGGTCAGGCGAGGACGAGGAGCTGGGCATGCTGGGAGAGAGCCTGGCCTGGGTACACTACTACTGCTACTACTATTCCTACTATGATGAAGGTTGGTACTGTTGCTCCTATTACGGCAAGGATTCCAACTATTAACAGGAGGATGACGGTTGCTACTCGTATTATTACTACTACGACTACTACTGCTACTACTACTACTACTACTACTACCACTACCACCACCACCACCACCACCACCACCACCACCACCACCACCACCACCACCACCACCACCACCACCACCACCACCACCACCACCACCACCACCACCTGCTGCACCACCACCACTGCCACCACCACCACCACCACCACCACTGCCACCACCACCACCACCACCACCACCACTGCTGCTGCTGCTGCTGCTGCTGCTGCCACTGCCACTGCCAATAATAGTATTGATAATAATAATAATAACAATAATTATAATAATAATAATAATAATAATTATAACAATAATAATGATAATACCACTACTTCTACTAATGCTACTACTTCACAAATATGGCTACTTTTTCGAATACTGAAATTTTATTGTCTTTACAACTATAGGAATGGTAAAACAACAAGATCAAGAAAATCAACAAGGAAAAACGTTAAAAGAAGGACAAGATTAACAAAAAACAACAATAACTACTACTACTACTACTACTACTTCTACTACTACTACTACTACTACTACTACTACTACTACTACTACTACTACTACTACTACTACTACTACTACTACTACTTATTTTTTCTCAATCACGGCTTTTCTGACAGCGCTAATTATTACTACACAAAGAGAACTTGAACGCTAAGAACAAGTTAAATAGAAACTGCAAACTGAGAAGAACAATAGACAATAAATCACGCTCTAGAAAATGTGGTGGTGATGGTGGTAGTGATGCTGGTTGTGATGGTGGTGGTGGTGGTAGAAGTGGTGGTGGTGGTGGGCAGTAAATATTGTTCTTCTCTTGTACTCCTTTTTGGGTGTAAAATTTATTGAGTGGAGGAAACAAAAGCCGGATTGGAGGAGGAGGAGGAGGAGGAGGAGGAGGAGGAGGAGGAGGAGGAGGAGGAGGAGGAGGAGGAGGAGGAGGAAGAAGAGGAGGAGGAGGAGGAGGAGGAGCACAATACTACTGGAAATCATCACTTGGGGGTGTCTTTTGTGTTCTCTTATTGAATTTCTTAAAGGCTAGGATATTATTGGGGATTTCGTTATCAAAGTTAGGTTAGATTAGATTAAGTTAGTTTATTTGAGCTTAGGTTAGGATAGGATGCAATGTTTCTGTCCTTTGTGCCTCAAAATGGCCTGGTGTGTTTTTTTACTTGTTCTACAGCCGCCTCCAACCTTCAAAATTTCAAAATCTATTCTTTTCATCCTTAATCTTTAGTCTCTCATGGTTAATCTCCTTAGTACTAGGACGCATTTTCAGTACTAGGACGCGTTTTCACATTAACTCTGGTTACTGTAAGGTGATTTTATACAATCTCTAGAAACATATGTTGGATTTAAATAGTAAAGACTTTGGCCATTAATCTCTTGACATCCATAGAGGTTTCTTAATGCAAATAAAACAATCACATCATATCCAAAAAATATTGTAAAAAATGCGTCTCAGTACTGAATTGATGGATAGGTTCATGCTCTCTCTCTCTCTCTCTCTCTCTCTCTCTCTCTCTCTCTCTCTCTCTCTCTCTCTCTCTCTCTCTCTCTCTCTCTCTCTCTCTCTCTCTCTCTCTCTCTTCATTAATACGAATGAAAAATTAAACAAACAAAAGTAACACAGAGAACACCGTGCATTTCAGTATTGAATGGGTTAAATAGATCTCATACTTTAGTTTTGGTTTCTGTGAAAGGGTAAAGGTTGAAGGAAAATGGTAAGGACGGAGTAGATGAGCATGTTTTTAGCGTTATGTTACTAAATCAGTGACAAAGACTATCTCAAGTGTTTATGCGCAGTATCTAATGCTATAACTCTTCCTTTGTTCGCGTAGGATTGATCTGTCTGTCTCTCTCGCGTTTTTACCTCCATTCCTTGGCTTCGGTATAATTATGTTGCTAATTAGCTGTCTCTTCTATCATTATTTATCACGCGTCTTTCGTTATATTCTCCTTATCTATTTTATATCTATTTCTTGTCCGTTTTTATTTGTATTATGTTATAATCGTTTTTCCTCTCCCATTGTTGTAGTTCTATTTATTACAGAATTTTGATGCTGCCCTTTTTTTTTGTCTGTTTCGTTTCTTCATGTATTCCACTCCCAGTCTTTGTTATATTTCTCCTTTCTTGTCCTTCAATCCATTCTATTTGTTGTTGTCATGTCTTATTGTCATCTTTTCTAGGTTTTCTATATCTGTCTTCTTTGTTGTTTTTCCTCTTATTTCTTCTTTTCTTCTCCTGCAATATTCGGTTATTTTTTTTGTTATTATTCCTCATTTTCTTCACCTCTATCTATTTCAGTAAGAATAGTTTTTTTGTGTTTTTTTTATAGTTTTACCATTGTTTCATTTTTTTTAGTTTATTGTTATTCTATTCCTTTGTGTATATATATATTTTATCTGTTTCTTTTTCTATTTCTTTTCTTTTTCGCTTCAGATTTTATTAGTTTCTCTTCGAATCCTTACAATATACTCTTCCTCCTCCTCCTCCTCCTCCTCCTCCTCCTCCTTCTCCTCCTTTCTGTTTCTCCATGCTTGTCTCAGCTCTTCTGTCTTTCTCTCCCATTTCTGACTTCACGCATCCATGCTTTCTCTCTCTCTCTCTCTCTCTCTCTCTCTCTCTCTCTCTCTCTCTCTCTCTCTCTCTCTCTCTCTCTTTGGGATTGCGTGTAAGTGGTGTGTGTGTGTGTGTGTGTGTGTGTGTGTGTGTGTGTGTGTGTGTGTGTGTGTGTGTGTGTGTGTGTGTGTGTGTGTGTGTGTGTGTGTGTGTGTGTGTGTGTGTGTGTGTGTGTTGCGTGCGAGGAAGGGCGAGGGTGTGTCAGTCACTGAGATGATAAACAAAGGGGAAAGCGAGCGATAATCATCACCATCAGAGGGGAGTAAACTACGCTAAAACCATCAGCAATATGCACTTTTCCTTTGTCCTGTGCTGCTATTCCTGCCTCGCCTGTCTGCTGTTGCCCGTGTTGAGAATTGCTCTCTCCTCTTTCTCTCCCTGTCTCTGTCTTTCTCTCTCTCCGTCTCTCTTGCCACGACTCTTTTCAAAGGCCAAAGATGATTAGCACGGCTCTCAAAATTGTTTCTCCTTTTCAAAACTGAGAAATTTTGCTTTATCTGTCACTTGAACCGTAAAAACACCATTAAAATTTCGTGTCACTTCAACTACAGGAAAAGTGTTTTGAGTGTAGCGAAGGTGTGACGTAGGAATGATTCAGAATGTTCGGCTTTTGTCTTTGTTGTGTGTGTGTGTGTGTGTGTGTGTGTGTGTGTGTGTGTGTGTGTGTGTGTGTGTGTGTGTGTGTGTGTGCGTTTTCTTTTTAATTTGTGATGACTCTTGCTGCAAATTCACGTGTTATATTTGCCACTTTCGCATTCCTCTCATATATCTGTAGTCTTGCCTCTCTCTCTCTCTCTCTCTCTCTCTCTCTCTCTCTCTCTCTCTCTCTCTCTCTCTCTCCTCCATATCTCTTTGTCTTTCTCCGCTCGTGCCTCTACATCAGCCTTATTTGCAGTCCCTCCTCCCCTCGTGGTGTATGTACGGCAATCCATACCTGAGTCTGTTTATTTGGATTCCATTTATCACCTGTCCTTTGTTTCCGTGTACAGGTGAAGTCAGATGTGTAGAGTGTAGTGTGTGTGTGTGTGTGTGTGTGTGTGTGTGTGTGTGTGTGTGTGTGTGTAAATGTGTGTGTGTGTGTGTGTGTGTGTGTGTGTGTGTGTGTGTGTGTGGGGGGGTGGGTGGGTGGGTGTGTGTGTGGAGGTAAATTTCTGAAAACCATATTCGAATTGCCTTTCTTTATCATTTATATCTTCCATCTTTTCCCTATTGTTTATATATATATATATATATATATATATATATATATATATATATATATATATATATATATATATATATATATATATATATATATATATATACATATCCGAACTGCCTCTCTCATTTTCTCTTCGCTATCTTTTGTTGTTCTCCCATTATTTATCAAAAGTCCCTGACTGGAGTGGAGGTGAAGGCTGGAAATATCAGGGTAATCTAAACAGGAAAAAAATACCTAAGCGTCGAGTTGATGATGTTGTTCAGGTAATAACGACATCTTCTTGTTTACTAATTAACTTGATTACTTGCCCTATGGGAGGTATACAGAGAATAGATGATGCATGAAAGGAGGAACAGAAGGAGGAGGAGGAGGAGAAGGAGGGAGGAAGGATATTATTAGACAAAAATGGGTAGTATGTAGTTAGATGCCAAGAGTTAAGAGGGTATTAACCTAGTAATTAGATAGGAATATTAGAGGAGTAAATACTGGATGTTTCTTTTCAATTTTTGTTGTTGAGATGTATTCCTGTCTTGCGTGGATGGTTGTGAAAGCTTAGCCATAGTTATTTTCAGCCTTTTTTTTTTTGTAATTCAAGGAGATTTCACTTTCTGGTTAATGCGCATTCTACATTTTTTTTTTTTGTTATTACACGTATTTCTTCTGTTTCCAGTTTAGGTCCAGACGGGTGGAAAGAAGAGATAGCAATTGGTGGAATTAAGAGCAAGTTAAAGAGAGAAATGTGTTGTTTGAGTATTTTCAGTTCTCTCAAAGTCCATTTCGATTTAAATATTACTGGATAACGAAGCTTTTATGCAAGATTAATAAGAACACCATGAGACAAGAGAAACTGTTCCTCAAAACGTCTCAATCAAGCTATCCAAAATGATAATGTTATCGATAAAGATACTGATACTTTAAATAAAAAAAAAAATCGATAAATGCAAAAACTATGACTGAGAAATAATGATCGATGAAAAAAAAAAAAAAATTGACCAGACTTTTGTATGTTTTAATTTCAGCATTGATGTAGATATCATTATTTATTTGCTCATATTCACCTTGACCGATCTGGTTGACAAACAAACAACAAAATATTAATAAAACACTGAAGAGTGAAAACAATTATGAAAAAGCTTTGATATAATTGTACAATGATAAACATTGTACGCTCACTGTGATTTAACTTTTCACATCAAGCATTAGAGAGAGAGAGAGAGAGAGAGAGAGAGAGAGAGAGAGAGAGAGAGAGAGAGAGAGAGAGAGAGAGATTACAGCATAAATTGTAATAAATGACACACTACCTTCCTCCACGCAGCTTGGTTTGGTGTGGATAAAACTTTCATTTATTTATATTGACTTTATGTGTCAGGCGCTGCATTTCTGTCAGGCTTATGATGGACGCTTACCTTTCTTTTCTTTCCCTTCCGTTCCCTTCCCTTCCTTTTTCTTTCCTCCTCTTTCTCCACTTCCCTTCCCCACCCCTCCATTCCTCTTCCCTCTCCACCTCTCCCCTACCCTTTGTGAATTAATGTCCATAGATTTATTTGTTAGGATAATGCTAATATATGGGTGATTATTAATGATGTGTGCGTAGATTCATGTCTCATGCACGTCGACACACACACACACACACACACACACACACACACACACACACACACACACACACACACACACACACACACACACACACACACACACACACACACACACACACACACACACACACACACACACACACACACTTAGTATGCTAATTACTTGCGATATAAATGAGCTATATATTCCTCCTCCTCCTCCTCCTCCTCCTCCTCCTCCTCCTCCTCCTCCTCCTCCTCCTCCTCCTCCTCCTCTTCCGCCTCCTCAACCTAAATTAATAGTGGGCGTTGAGGGGTAGCATAGGGCGTGGCAGAGAGAGAGAGAGAGAGAGAGAGAGAGAGAGAGAGAGAGAGAGAGAGAGAGAGACGACTTTGGGGGGGGAGGGGGCTATTAATCATCCATTGAATACCAAGAATTTATATCTGCCGTAAATTTCCTTTTTCCTGTAGGTTGTGAGAGAATGTCTCGGGGCAAGTGAGAGAGAGAGAGAGAGAGAGAGAGAGAGAGAGAGAGAGAGAGAGAGAGAGAGAGAGAGAGAGAGAGAGTGAGTAGAAGCGTAAAAAGGAAAGAACACCTCAATATATATGGCAAGAAACGTAACATAAAAGCAACAGTGTATGAGAGAAAAAGAAAAAGAAACACACGCAGACTGACAGTGAAGTGTGACAAAAAATAAAGCAAAGGAAGCAGGAAAATAGAAGAGAAGACAAGAGAAGTGCCTGGGAGAAACATGGAGTGAAGAGCATTTAGGGCACGTAACAAGGGAGGGAGGGAAGGTAAAATGGATAAGAGTGGGAGAGACTGGAGGTGCGTGGGAGACGAGACAAGGTGATGAGAAAAATGCGTGGGAAGATTCAGAAAAGTTGATCTGAATGGCGTTATCTAAAGATGAAGATGAGAGAGAGAGAGTGGAGGCGACGAAGTGGATTATGTGTGTGGGTAGAGATAGATCAATCATACTAGAAATTTTTAAAAGATATTTTGACGTGGTAGCGAAGAGAAGGACAAGAATAGTATAGAAAAATAACCAAAAATTTAAAATGGTGTATTCGTGTAATAGAGGAAAGAATTCTGGGTAAAACACGTGGAAACGAAAAGAAAGGCTAAAGAAAACTGAAGGAAGACAATACTCAGAATTTTAAAAGACGAATTTAGATGATATTGAAGGAAACACAATATTGCTGAATAAAACGCACGTGAGTAGGACAAAAAATGAACTATTACAAAGTGAATATAATGAAGGTGGAAAATATATATAAAAAATACGTTATCGAGAAACGTAAAGGGTGCATTCAGGTGATAATAAAGATGACGGGAAGAGAGATGGAAGAAGCACGTGGGAGGAAAGGAGGATGAAAAGATAAGCTAAATAAATGGAGCGGAAATATTAAAAGATGCATTCTGGTACTAATGTAAAAGATGAAGGAAAGAATAGTGGATAAAACATGTGAGAAGAAAAGTAAAAATCCTACTGAAGAAATATAGATATGAAAAAAATAAACAAACAAGCTGGTTGAAGTGGATAGAAAAGATCAAAACACAAATAGAAGGAAACAAAAATAAACTCGATCAAATAAAGTCTTAATCTATTGTGAAGGAGGAAAAAAATATGACTAGAGAAAAAGTACAGCAAAGGTGACGTGGGAGGAAGTGTGTGATGAGAGAGGCTTCCACAGGTGTAGTGCAGGTGTGAAGCAAGCCACACCTGAAGAACACCTGCTCTCGTCATTAGTTACCTGAGATTATCTTGTGACCCGGATGTGCCCGACACTTTCAAGCGGAGACAAGTGACAGTTTGATTATGATGACGATGATAGTGATGTTACTGGTAAAGAAGGTAATGGATGAAGAAATTAAATGAAGGGGGTGATAGTATTAATGATGGTAATGGTGTTAATAATAAGTAAATATTAGGTAACGTTAGGTTGATGTGTGAATCAAGATATTGATGTTACTCATATTAGTTAAGGAAGGAAATTTAGAAGAAAGTATATGATTAAGATCAATAATGCGAACAGGAAGGGGAAGAGAAGACGAAGGAAAGGAAGAATGAGCAAGAGAAAGACAAGGAAGAAATTGGAAAAAAAAAAACATGTGGAAGTGAAAAAAAAACAGGAAGAGGAAAAACACACACACAAAAAAAGGTGAAATGAAGAAAGAGAAAAGGAGGAAGAGGAACAGAAGGAAAAGAAAAGTAAAACAATAACCCTAGATTAATACAAACCATAAAGACATCACTCAACCATCCACCACCACCACCACCACCACCACCGCCACCAGGACGTAAATCACAACATCCCCACTGAGTGACAATTTGTGGAGCTGCCGCCGCTCAAACTTGCCACGGGAGACATTAAGCTCGCCTCAGTTGTCCTTAACAGTGGTGTTTGCGGCGCGTTTTCTAAAAGTTTGGAATTCATGTGCCTCCGCTGCTGCTCATTACGTGGGTTCCGCCTCTGCTAATTATGGGACAGAGGATAATTAATTGAGGGCCATAAGGGCACTGGGGTGAGAGTGGGAGAGAGCGAGAGAGGGGAGGGAACGTTGGCGACAGACTGACAGAGTTACTCATTAAGTGCTTCGTGGAAATATGTTTTGTGGTTGACAT
>NC_059273.1:12228437-12235937 GCF_017591435.1 Portunus trituberculatus
AGGTAAAGATAAGTTATTTTTTTCATTGATTGACTCACCTTAACTTATTAAAAGGAGTCATTATTGTCATCCCTTTATTACGGTGGGTGAGGTGTGAAGGGCAATACCTTGTAGTTTTGGGCAGATATGTTGTGGCGAGGGAAATATTTGTTTTGTACACGTGTTTCTCTCTCCCCTGCAATCTGTTGTGTTCTCCTGCAGGCCTGACAATTTTTTTACAGGTCAGCCTCGCCCCTCTTTTCCCTGGCCTCTCCTGTGACAGTTTTTCCTTCCTCCTGAAAACCTAATCTCACTCTTGCCAGTCCTTCTCCTCCCCTCTCAGTCCCTTCCAGCACTTCAGCTCCCTTTCCAGGCTCAATCTGTCCTTCCAAATCCCCTTCCCATTCTTCTCAGTTCCAGTCTTCCAGTTTCACCCCTCAACAGCCCCTTCTCTCTGTCTCTTTCCCCATTTAATATATTTTTTGTCTTCCTTTGTCCTTTTCTGAATGTCTTTTGTTTCTTTTTTCTACTTTATTTTCTTTATTTCTTTATACCATCGTGTAATTTTTTGCAGTCTCGTCTTTAGTTAATTTCTGTCCCTTATGTCTCCTTTGGTTCTTCTTTCACTCCACTTCTAGATTTCAAAGTCTCCTCTGCAGGTCCTTCATGTTATCTTTCGCCTCTTCAAGTCTCATCACTCGATAACATATTCGTTTCCTTCATTTCACTTCGGCATATATCCCTTTACCCCTTTAATTCTTCATGTCCAAATCCTTTTTAGTCCCTTCTCGTTCCTTTGTCTCTTCCTTCATCTCTTACTTATTCCTCTCTAACTCTATCATATTTAAATTCCCTCCCGCCATTTTCTTCGTCTTTCTCCTTTCCCCTTCCCGTTAACCCTCAAGTCTGCGCGAGTCTGTTTTACCCCTCAGTCCCCTCCCTTGACCCTCTTATGTCCCTCTTCCATAATCCATCCCATATTTTATTAATACGGCCCTTTCCTTTGTCTTTCCAGTCTCAGGCCACTTGTTTCTCCTTCAGGTCATCTTGAATTCTCTCACCCATTCTTATTCCCTTGTTCCACTGCCTCTCAGTAGCTATTCACTCACTCACAGACGCACACTCACTCACTCGCACACACACACACACACACACACACACACACACACACACACACACACACACACACACACACACACACACACACACACACACACACACACACACACACACACACACACACACACACACACTCTCTCTCTCTCTCTCTCTCTCTCTCTCTCTCTCTCTCTCTCTCTCTCTCTCTCTCTCTCTCTCTCGCTCTCAACACCCCATCTGTCTAATCCTTTCTTAGTCCAGAATTAACACCATTTTATCCTTACAATAATTTTTTTCACTGTTACACAATTAATTCTTTTGTTCCTCTTAGTGTTTTTATCTTTGAATCACCACCAGCCCTCAAATAGTCCCTTTTTAATTAACCCTTTCACTTATTCTATTCCCTTCTTTGATCCCTTTAACTGATCCTCCCCATTTCCCCCGTCAGTCACTTTATTCCCTCATGCAGTCTCTCCTCTCAGTTCCCTCACTCTCACTCCTCCTGACACCTGAAGTTTGCCTCGTTCTCCCTAGGTAGGCGTGTCTCTGTTTGACAAGGCGACAGGTAACTCCCTTTATCACGACAGGTAATAACATAATTAGTAGGTAAAGTGGACACACACACACACACACACACACACACACACACACACACACACACACACACACACACACACACACACACACACACACACACACACACACACACACACATCTCTCTCTCTCTCTCTCTCTCTCTCTCTCTCTCTCTCTCTCTCTCTCTCTCTCTCTCTCTCTCTCTCTCTCTCTCTCTCTCTCTCTCTCTCTCTCTCTCTTCTTCCTATGAGATATAAAGCGATTCTCGAGGTCACTTTTCTTTCCATTAATGAGCGCAGGAAAAGAGGAGGGGAAAAATCTAATTCTAAATATTTCCATTGAGATGGTGATCTTTTATGTTCTTTCTTTTCCTCCATTAATGTATCTCAGCTCTAATGAATTGTTTTCCTCTCTCTCTTTACCTTTTTTTCTTTTTTTCTGTCCTTTCTCTCTCTCTCTCTCTCTCTCTCTCTCTCTCTCTCTCTCTCTCTCTCTCTCTCTCTCTCTCTCTCTCTCTCTCTCTCTCTCTCTCTCTCTCTCTCTCTCTCTCTCTCTCTCTCTCTCTCTCTCTCATTTCCTCTTCTGGCTCTTTCCTCCTCTCCCTTCATTCCTACTTCTCCTTTCCTTGAGTCTACCAATTCTATTTTTTTTCTTTCTTTTTACATTCATTTTCTTTTTCTTTTTTGTAAATACATCGACTTGAAAATTTTTACACCAATTTAGTTTAAGCTTTTTTCTTTATTATAATTTTGAAGTCATGGATACATTAAAAGAAAATAATGACATTGATATTGTTCCTTTTTTTCACTCATATTTTACGTGACTTACTTCCTCTTTCTTTTCTATAACCTGCTTTTTTTTTCCTCCCCTATACAGTTACTCCTTCTCTTGCATTCCTCACTCACCGATCCTTCCCTCATTTACTCACATTCCTCTCTTGCCCCCGGCTTACATAACCTTCCTCCACACAACTCTCATTACTCTCCCTTACTCTCCCTTTCTCTTACTCTCCCCCTTTATTACTCCCACGCTTTCTCTCTGCACGCCTCTCTCTTTCTCTCTCTCCCTCCTTAAACTGTACCCCGGTAAAAGCCCCCTCTAGCGCTCCTCCTCCACCTCCTCCTCATCTTCTTCCTTCCCCTTCCTCCTCCTCCTCCTCCTCCTCCTCCTCCTCCTCCTCCTCCTCCTCCTCCTCCTCCTCCTCCTCCTCCTCCTCCTCCTCGCTTCCAGACCTGCCTCTCTGCTTTTCCAGGAAGGCACAGCTGAAATTCTTTACACCGAGCAAAGGGGAATAGAAGGAGCTCGACGTTTTTTGGGTCTTGTCCATCCGGTGATACTTAAAACATGAAAGAATTGAAAGAGGTAAAAAGGATGGAAGCTGTCTCTCTCTCTCTCTCTCTCTCTCTCTCTCTCTCTCTCTCTCTCTCTCTCTCTCTCTCTCTCTCTCTCTCTCTCTCTCTCTCTCTCTCTCTCTCTCTCTCTCTCTCTCTCTCTCATTTTGTGTTATTTTCTTTTTCTCTCCTTTCTTCTAATCCGTCCTCTTCTTGTTTTTTTTCCTCGTATATTTTTTTTTTTCGTATTTGGCATTTTTTTATTGTTTTTTTATGTTCTGATTTTGTGTGTGTATTGTGTGTTTGTGTGTGTTTCTTGTTTTTTTCATGTTTTTCTTTTCGTTCTTCAATTTTGTTTATTTTTTCTTTTTCTTTCTTTTTTCTCTCTTTTCTTTGTTTTTATTTCTAAATCTGTGTTTTTTTTATCGTTCTCCTTTCTCTTTCGCACTTTCTGTTTTTTTTTTTTTTTTGCTTTTGTTTTTACTTTTCTTTCTTTTTTTCTCTCTTTGATTAGATTGAATACATATTTTTTTTCTTTTTTCTTTTGTTTCCCTCTCTCTAATGTGTTACTTTTCATTGGCCTGGTTTGTGTTTCTCTCTCTCTCTCTCTCTCTCTCTCTCTCTCTCTCTCTCTCTCTCTCTCTCTCTCTCTCTCTCTCTCTCTCTCTCTCTCTCTCATTCCTTTTATCCTCTCACGTGACACCCTCTTAGGAAAAAATGTCATGTGTTGAAATTTCATTGCTGTATCTGTAACTGGCCATTGATCTTTGCCTTCCCTTCCATTTTGCCTCCCTACCTCCCTCCCTCCCTCCCTCCCCCTCACTCACTCTCCTCCCATTTCTTCCTTTCAGCTCCCACGCAACTCTATTCTCGTCCCTTCCTTTCTTTCATCCTCCATTTCCAGAGTTGCCTCCCTTCTTTTTTTTTCTTTCTTTCTATCTATCTAGTTTTCTTTCTTTCTGTCTGTCTGTCTGTCTGTCTGTCTGTCTGTCTGTCTGTCTTTCTATCCTCTCTTCACCTGTTTATTTATTCATTTTTTTTCTTTTTTAGCTTTTCTTTGTTTTTTCGTTCTTTATTAATCTGTTTTTTCTGTTGTTCTTTTACTTTCTTTTATTTTGTCTCTCTTATCTAATTTTTTTTACATCCCTTCTTTCTTCCTTTCTTTCTTCTTTCCTTGTAATTTCTGACCCGTATCCCTTTCCTCCCTTTTTAATTAACTTTTTTTTCCTTTCTTCCTTTTCCTTCTTCATTTTTCCTTATAGTAACTTCCATCCTTCGATGTTTCACCAAAATATCAAATCCTTACATTATATAAAAAAAAGTCACATTCTACATTCACATTTTTTCCCTTTATAATCAATCTCCCATGAAAAAAACTACTTAAAAAGAGGCTGAGTAGGAAGAAAAGTTATAGGAGGAGGAGGAGGAGGAGGAGGAGGAGGAGGAGGAGGATGTACTTCGATTGAGTCACACCCTCGTCTCTTCCCCTTCCTCACCATCCTTTCCCTTTCCTTCCCATCTTCTCTTCCTTCCCAATCTGTTTCATGAGCTCAAGTTAACTTTTTTTTCTCCTCAAGTTGGTCACTATGAGGCTCCAGAGGGAAGGAAATGAAGTTCTTTCATTTTATACCGAGGAGGAGAGAAAGAAAGGGATGAACGGAGAGGAACGACAGAAGAAGGAAAAAAACATAGGAAAGGAAAGTAAAAGAAAGTAAAAACGCGATTTTTCTTAAAAGATGAAAAATATATCTATGAGAGAAATAGAGGGAAAAAAATTCAGAAAGAGACAGAGACAGACAAACAGACAGACAGACAGTGACTTTTTCTTTCATGTTTCCCTTTCTTCCTTTTCACTAATTTCTTTTCATTCACTTTCTCACTCTTCATTAATCAGTCTATTAGAAAAGAAAGAAATACAAACTCGAAATCGAAATAAATAACTAACAAAAACTTATACATCAATAACCTCCAAATTCCCTCCCCTCCTCCCAGATAGAAACGAGAAAAGCATTACCACCACCCACCCTACACAACCCTACCATTAATTCTCCCCTTCCTTCCTTCCTTCCTTCCCTTCTACAGTAGGCGCCTTGGTGATCACTTACTCTCATTTGCGTGATTAGTGAGAAGGAGCATTGTGAGAGCAGCGATGATTGGGAGAGTGGGGGAGAGGAGACCAATTAGGGCGGGAGGGAGGCTTTTGTAGAAGATGGGGCCGGGAGGAGGTGAAAGAGGAGGAGGAGGAAGAGGAGGGTAGCGCTCGAGGGAGGTAAAATAAGGGGAAGGAGGGGAGGAAACGTGTGCAGGAGTTAGGGTGGAGGTAAAAGAGTCATGAAGAGGGAGGGAAGGAAGGAGGAATGAAGGGAGGGAGAGAGGGAGAGAAGGAGGGAGGGAAGTCATGAGAGGTTGAAGTAGGAAGGGTGGGAGGAAAGGAGAGAAAGGGTAGACTGAGGGGACTTGAGAGCCTGTAGAGAGAGAGAGAGAGAGAGAGAGAGAGAGAGAGAGAGAGAGAGAGAGAGAGAGAGAGAGAGAGAACACAATTGAATGCCTGGAGTGAGTAAGGGTCAGGAAAGAAGGAAGAAAGAGCGGAAAAGGAAAGAAAAAAGAGGAGGGAAAAAAGTAGAGAAGGAAGTAGGACAGAATTGGACCTTGCAGGGAGGCGACCCAACTTGAGGAAAAAAAAATGGAGGGAAGGGAGGGAAAGAAGGCCGAAACGAGGAGCGATTGAGGAGGAAAAAATAACTCAAGGTAAAAAATTAAGGAAATTATAGAGATGTGGGCCGGGGGAGGAGGGGGAGAGAGTATATGTATAAGGAGAGGAAGAGGGAAGGAGGGAGGGAGGAGAGACAGGGAAGACAGTAGGGAGAACAGAACAATGGATAAGAGGAATGAAGGGAATACGAGGAGAAAGAGGAGGAGGAGTAGGAGTACGAGGAGAACGCTTTTGTCTAATCCAATCGTTGAATATTGAGGATTAGAACGTGTGTGTGTGTGTGTGTGTGTGTGTGTGTGTGTTTCACTGTTTGATCTGCTGCAGTCTCTGACGAGACAGCCAGACGTTACCCTACGGAACGAGCTGAGAGCTCATTATTTCCGATCTTCGGATAGGCCTGAGACCAGGCACACACCACACGCCGGGACAACAAGGTCACGACTCCTCGATTTACATCCCTTACCTACTCACTGCTAGGTGAACAGGGGCTACTCGTGAAAGGAGACACACCCAAATATCTCCACCCGGCCGGGGAATCGAACCCCGGTCTTCTGGCTTGTGAAGCCAGCGCTCTAACCACTGAGCTATCGGATGTGTGTGTGTGTGTGTGTGTGTGTGTGTGTGTGTGTGTGTGTGTGTCCAAATAGTAATTTCATGTAGGGAGAGAGAGAGAGAGAGAGAGAGAGAGAGAGAGAGAGAGAGAGAGAGAGAGAGAGAGAGAGACAGACAGACAGACAGACAGACAGACAGACAGACAGACAGACAGGCAGACAAAGAGAGAGAAAGAGAGAAAGAATAAAAAAAACCCCCACAAATGAACGGTGACCTGCAAAGAGAGAGAGAGAGAGAGAGAGAGAGAGAGAGAGAGACAGACAGACAGACAGACAGACAGACAGACAGACAGACAGACAGACAGACAGACAGACAGACAGACAGACAGACAGACAAACAAAGAGAGACGGAGAGAGAAAGAATAAAAAAGAAACCACAAATGAACGGTGACCTGAGAGAGAGAGAGAGAGGGAGAGAGAGAGAGAGAGAGAGAGAGAGAGAGAGAGAGAGAGAGAGAGAGAGAGAGAGAGAGAGAGAGAGAGAGAGAGAGAGAGAGAGAGAGAGAGAGAGAGAGAGAGAGAGAGAGAGAGAGAGAGAGAGAGAGAGAGAGAGAGAGAGAGAGAGAGAGAGAGAGAGAGAGAGAGAGAGAGAGAGAGAGAGAGAGAGAGAGAGAGAGAGAGAGAGAGAGAGAGAGAGAGAGAGAGAGAGAGAGAGAGAGAGAGAGAGAGAGAGAGAGAGAGAGAGAGAGAGAGAGAGAGAGAGAGAGAGAGAGAGAGAGAGAGAGAGAGAGAGAGAGAGAGAGAGAGAGAGAGAGAGAGCTAGAACGAGAGCAAGAGAGAGAGAGAGAGTATGGTTAGGGGGCAGAAAGGTAAAGCTCTTTGATGTCTGCTTTTATCGTCTGAATCATTATTGTGTTAAAAGAAAAATCGGAGCGGACATCATTAGTGCTTTCACGAGTTCTTGGGAGGCTGAGGGCGCCGCTTGGGGGAAGGAAGGGATGAAATAAAGAGGAGGAGGAGGAGGAGGAGGGTTATGAAGAGACACAGAGAGTAGAGAGGCGAGGATGAAGAGATTGTGACGTACTAGAGAGAGAGAGAGAGAGAGAGAGAGAGAGAGAGAGAGAGAGAGAGAGTAAAATGTTACCGTCTATGAATACCAAAATTATTAGTATCATTCGTAGAAGAAGAATTATCCCCCCTAAGTCATTGTTTCTTTAGACTGCTAAGCTTTCCCTTTCTCTCTCTATTCATA
>NC_059273.1:12240937-12245937 GCF_017591435.1 Portunus trituberculatus
TCTTCTGTTTTTCTCTATGTTTTTCCCTCTGTGCCCTGTTTTCATTATTTTCCACTCTTTATTCGCCTAGATTCCTTTTTTTTTCCCTTGTATCATCTGTTTCCCTCTTTTCCTCACCTGCGTCTATGGAAACAGTTATTACAGCGTTATAATAGTTAAGGAAAGGAAAAAAGGAAGGAAGGAAGGAAGGAAGGAAGGAAGTTTGTATTATAACTTAAAGGTAAACACACTCCTACGTACTTTCCCTCCACGTCGTCTTCCATCACTCATTCCTACCACCACCACCACCACCACCACCACAACAACCACCACCACCAGCGCTATTCTCCCTCAATAACCCACAAAAGAAGCTTAGCGAGGGAAGTTGATAGGATGATCCGTGGGTAACAAGGCTTGCCACTGAACACTGGTGGTGGGAGGGAGTAGGAGTGTGTTGGAGTGTGCGGGTTTATTGAGCACTGGAGAGAGAGAGAGAGAGAGAGAGAGAGAGAGAGAGAGAGAGAGAGAGAGAGAAAGATGAAAGGATCTCTGGGACTCGCTCCATATGTAGTGCACCAATGAAGCGAGGCGGCCCAAGGTAAACAAGCAACAGAAAACGGACATAGTATGGACACAAGTGAAGGGGAAACTCTTGTATTGGTGATTGGACTTTAAACTACTTTGTGACTCGGTAGTAGATTTTGTTTTTGTCTCAAGGAGGAGAATCAAAGACGAGAGGAGGAGGAGGAGGAGAAGGAGAAGAAAGAATAAGAATAATGATAAGAAGAAGAGTGGGAGAAGGAGGAGGAGGAAGAGGAAGAGGAGGAGAGGAAACCCTCTTGAGTATTCATCCTCCTTGATTTCACTGAGTATTAATTCTACGAGGAAGTTTTAATTCACTCCCAACTGTACCTGCAAGTTCAATTAAAGTCGCCTTGAGCACACATCTCTAGAGGACCCGAAGAGAGAGAGAGAGAGAGAGAGAGAGAGAGAGAGAGAGAGAGAGAGAGAGAGAGAGAGAGAGAGAGAGAGAGATCATTTATAACTTCAAAAATACCACATTATTTTTCATTCTTCCCTTCACTGCAATCAGATTACAGTGAATAATTAAGCTGACAACTCTACCAGGCAAGAATATCAGGCAGTATTCACCACCTAATACTTAAAAAATTTCATATGAGGTGGAATGTTTGAGTTTTTCCTTTTTTTTCCTTTCCAAACAATTTATAACTGTCGGTGAAATATATCGAGGAAATTAAGATGTTTCGTCGACATTTTTCCCTCCAGTTCTGTCTTTTTTTTCATTTCCTCCAGCTTGCCGAGTGGAAACAATGATTGATTAGTGTTTCCACCCTTGGTCAAATTTTCCCTTGCTCTGTAGATTTTTGTAACCGTGAAGCAGCTTTCTTTGAGTTTATTTACGTTCTTATAACCTGATCTCTATCACGGACTGTGTTACATTAGGAAAGAATTAGTACTTTCTTGTTATCGTATTGAGAGAGAGAGAGAGAGAGAGAGAGAGAGAGAGAGAGAGAGAGAGAGAGAGAGAACCTTAAGGACTTTATCGGAAACCCGGGTCGGGAGTTTGACTTACACGGAACATTAGGAAAGTTGAAAGGAGTTGGCTAGAGTTGACGGGTCGGCGAGGAGCGAGCCGTACGTAAGAGGAAAGGGAGGGGGCCGCTTGGGAGGTAGCGGAGAAGTATGGGAGGGGAGGGAGGGGGCACCTATCCCTCTTTCCCCTCTCCCTCCCCTCCCTATCCTCACAACGCTCCCCTTCGCACCTTCTTCTGCCACTCCGTCAGGCGCTGAGAGGCAGGCGGGATTTCTTGAAAGCGTCGCTCTAATGAAAGGACAGGCGAGTGAAGGAAAAGATTGCACGCTGAGTTCTTTTTCCTCTTATTTTCCTTTTTTTATCACTCTTGTATTTTCTCTCTTCCTTCTCACGTCACTTCGTTTCCCGTGACTGCTGGCAAAGGTTGTATGTGTTACGTTGTATTTCATGTATCGTCTTTGTTTTCGTAAAATTATTATGTTTCTTTTTTGTGAAATAGTGAATTATTTGTAAGAAAGTTTAATTAATGTTGCTTCTTCTTGTTTTATACACATAGTCTACAATTTTCCATTTATATTGTACTGTGGAGCGTCGACAGTGTGTGAGTATGTGTGCGTGTGTGTGCGTGTGCCTGTGCGTGCGTCTGTCTGCATACCCTCCACTCCACCAATTTCCTGCAGCACGCACCCCGCGGGCACTGCACCAAGTTTAATGTCCGTGAAGGGAAACAATACCGGTGTAAAATCCTGGCAGCGAGGGAGGGGCGGCGCTCTTGCCCTCCCTCGTTCACCCTAGGCAGCAGCGGTATCCAGCAGGGCACCTCACCCTCTTGTTCCTCAGCCCACATCGCTACTCTGGGACCAGTCTTACCTCTGCTCCTCGACCCCCGGCACCTGTGAACTAGCGTGGCACTGCTGTAATTTACTTTGGTCAGGAAATCGCCGCGGCCTGGCACTCCTCTGGCCCTTGAAACGCAGATTTGTGAGACGTGACGTAGAGTGCCTAAAGCGAGTATCCTCCAGCGGTGCATATGTATTCCACGAGGGTGTCTGTTGTGCACAATGGGTGTTAATTGCAATGTGTCAGCGATGGGCCAGAGTTGCCGTGTTGCCGGGATGCTGTGTTGCCAGGGTGCCAGGGAGTCATGGGGGGGAGTTAGGGGGGATGTAGGGGTAAGAGGCGAGGGGAAGTGAGGAATTTGGCAAGGGAAAGTGGAAAGGGAAAATTATAGTGAAGGCAACGCTTAGGCGATTTCAAGTTTAGTCGATTGTCGCCGGAGAGAGAGAGAGAGAGAGAGAGAGAGAGAGAGAGAGAGAGAGAGAGAGAGAGAGAGAGAGCAGTACTTTCCATAACACAAGTGCAGGTATAAATGTTGCATCACAGGCGTTAGAAATTCGTTTTCTTCTCATTTTTCCTGTCTCTTCCTTCCGACAATTTATTTCCACGTAAGAAAAGAAAGAAAACGGGAAAAAAAACATACACAATACCTGTCTTAGTTCCTTCTGGGTACATTATTTCCCAACTCATGCCTTCAGAGAGAGAGAGAGAGAGAGAGAGAGAGAGAGAGAGAGAGAGAGAGAGAGAGAGAGAGAGAGAGAGAGAGAGAGAGAGAGAGAGAGAGAGAGAGAGACGCGTTCAAGCAAAGAAAAATGCAAACAAAGAAGTAAACTTTAAAAGGAATACTAGGAAGAAGAACAACAAGATTTAAAAAAAGAAGTTACAATACAGAAAGAGAGAGAGAGAGAGAGAGAGAGAGAGAGAGAGAGAGAGACCTATTGTTAATACTCCCATCTCTCTCTCTCTCTCTCTCTCTCTCTCTCTCTCTCTCTCTCTCTCTCTCTCTCTCTCTTTCTTGAATTTCCACGTTATATCTTTATCACTTCTCTTTCTTACCTGCAATTTTCTTTTATTCCTTTCTTTCCTTCTTTCATTCCTTCTTCCTTTTTCCCTTGCCTTATTTTCTCTCGGCCTCCCCCTTCTTCTTTATTTTCATAGCCTCAAGAGTTTGTTTGTCTCTCTTTTGTTGTTCCTGTGTCCTCTTTTTCCTCCTCTTCTTCTTCTGCCTCCCCGTTCCTCCTCCTCCTCCTCCTCCTCCTCCTCCTCCTCCTCCTCCTCCTCCTCCTCCTCCTCCTCCTCCTCCTCCTCCTCCTCCTCCTCCTCCTCCTCCTCCTCCTCCTCCTCCTCCTCCTCCTCCTCCTCCTCATTTGTTTCTCCTCCCTTTGTACACTCCTTGTTTACTCTCTTGTTTATCTTCTCTGTTTATGTTGTTTTGTTATCTTGTTTTTCTCTCCTTGTTTATTTTATTTTTTCTTATTCTGTTCTTAGGAAGGTTTTTCTTTTTTCTCTCTATCTATTCTTCTTCCATTACCTCACAAGACATCTCATTTTTGCTTTCTTTCTATATCCTTATCCTCCTCCTCCTCCTCCTCCTCCTCCTCCTCCTCCTCCTCCTCCTCCTCCTCCTCCTCCTCCTCCTCCTCCTCCTCCTCCTCCTCCTCCTCCTCCTACTCTAGCTTTCTTCATTAATTCCTCTTCTGGTCTCTCTCTCCCCCCTCCCCCCTTCTTCAATCCGTTCCTCTTTCTGCTCCTAATTTTCATTCTTTCCTGCTTTTCATTTTTTTTAAAATTCTTCTTACCATTCATATTTTTCTCCCTGATTTCTTGGATTTTTCTGTGTGTGTGTGTGTGTGTGTGTGTGTGTGTGTGTGTGTGTGTGTGTGTGTGTGTGTGTAATTCACCTCGGTCGCCTAATGGTTACCCAGCCAGTCATCCCCATTACGGAGCGAGCTCAGAGCTCATAGACCGATCTTCGGGTAGGACTGAGACCACAACACACTCCACACACCGGGGAAGTGAGGCATACATTAAGAGGCTTGCCCATTTGCCTCGCCGCCATTGGACTCGAACCCGGCCCTCTCGATTGTGAGTCGAGCGTGCTAACCACTACACTACGCGTGTGTGTGTGTGTGTGTGTGTGTGTGTGTGTGTGTGTGTGTGTGTGTGTGTTTAAGTTTAAATTTTTCTTTGTCTGTCTCTGCACATATAGTCGTGTTTATGTAAGTGTGTGTGTGTGTGTGTGTGTGTGTGTGTGTGTGTGTGTGTGTGTGTGTGTGTGTGTGTGTGTGTGTGTGTGTGTGTGTGTGTGTGTGTGTGTGTGTGTGTGTGTGTGTGTGTGTGTGTGTGTGTGTGTGTGTGTGTGTGTGAACACACACACACACACACACACACACACACACACACACACACACACACACACACACACACACACTTCCCAGAATTGACGTAGTATTGACTGATAGGCTGTGTGTTCTCATCCTCTCACACTCTCCTTCCTCTCACTCCTTCCCCTTTCCTCCTCTCTCCTCTCTCCTCTCCCCTCTCCTCTCTTCCTTTCTCCCAGTCCTCCTCAGCCTTTAAATTCGAATACAATTAGCCTTAGAGGGGAGAAGAGGAAGAAAAAGGAGGT
>NC_059273.1:12250937-12253437 GCF_017591435.1 Portunus trituberculatus
TTTCATCTGCACACTTATGAACGTTAAGTACGTTTTTTGCATTCATTAAAACGTGAAGGGTCTCTCTCTCTCTCTCTCTCTCTCTCTCTCTCTCTCTCTCTCTCTCTCTCTCTCTCTCTCTCTCTCTCTCTCTCTCTCTCTCTCTCTCTCTCTCTCTCTCTCTCTCTCTCTCTCATGTACAACAGCTTATCAATGATTATTCACTTTTTATTCCAAAAATTGTGAAGAAAAACAATTTGGATGAAAAGCACAAGAACCTCCATTTCCTCCACTTCCCTTACCATTCTATCCCATCACCTCCCTTCTTTCTTCTTTTTTGCCTCTTCTCTTTTCCTTGCTCTTCTTTTCCTCCTCCTCCTTCTTTCTTCCTTTCCTTTTCCTTTGCATACTTTAACTACTCTTTTCCTCATTTTTTTCCTCTTCCTTCTTTCCTTTCCTTTTATTTCGCTTAGCACATTCTTGCTTACCAACTCGTACCATTGATCCCAACTTATTCCATCTCATCATATCCTATCCCATCCCATCCCATCCCATCTCATCCCATCCCATCCCATCCCATACCAAAGAAAATCAACCGCAAAACACTGAGTATAGATGCCAGAATCCCTAATCTATAGACGCCAGTATCCCTAATCACCTTGCATCACGTCAGGGGCAAGATAGACCCTATTGGATTCCTTGTACGAGCCTGATTAAAAGGCTATCAGAAACCCTCTATTTTTACCGAGCCCTTTTTTTCGCTCTTTTTTTTTTTTTTCTCTCCCCGGTCTCGCATAATCCTTGTAATAACGGCTGAGTGCTGATTGGGGCAGAGGGACGGATGGGCGGGGCCTGTCGCCTCTGGGATGTCAACTGACGGAGGAGGAGGATGGGGGATGGTGGTGTTGGTGGTGGTGGAAGAAAAGGAAGATGTGTAGAAAAGAAGAGGAGGAGGAAGAAGAGAGTAAGAAATGTGTGGTTAGTGGCGAAAAGTGAAGTTTGGTTTTAGTTCTGCGTATCATTATTCTCTCTCTCTCTCTCTCTCTCTCTCTCTCTCTCTCTCTCTCTCTCTTTCTCTTTCTCTCCCCTGATTAATGCCTTTGATGTATAAACCCTCTCGTATGTTTTTCATCAGAAAATATTTTCACTGTCTAAATATTTATCTCTCACTGCATCAATTTCTATTCCCAATTCTCTCTCTAACACATGCTCATATCTATTTTTCTCCTGCTTCAGTTTAGCGTTCATGTGAGGTGCATAACTACATCCCTCAGTGTTTCCATTGTGAGGGATGGTGGTGGTGTGATGGTGAGGATGGGTGGAGGAGGTGGACTGGCGGTGGAGGGTGAAAAGTGGAAGAGGTGAAGGGTAGACGAGATGTTTGGTTGTATGTTGTCATTCTTGATATTTTTTCCTCTCTCTCTCTCTCTCTCTCTCTCTCTCTCTCTCTCTCTCTCTCTCTCTCTCTCTCTCTCTCTCTCTCTCTCGACTTGATATTACATCTTGGTGTGATTATTATTATTATTTGTGAGAAGGAATTGAACTCCTCAGTCAACATGTCAATTTAAAAGAAGATTAGATAAATTCATGGATGAGATGATAAATGGAATTAGGTAGCTTTGCCACGTGTAAGCCCACCAGCCTCTTGCAGCTTCCCTCTTTTCTTATGTTCTGATGTTCTTATTTGTTTCGTCTAGAGCCATGAGATTCATTGGATTTGAAGCTGTCGGTTATTGGGGCGGCTGTACATAAACTGACATGAATAAAACTAAATACCTTGAAACTATATTTGTCATTAATTTTTTTTCTTAACAGATCGCTGAGTTATTTTCATTATTCTTCAATATAAAACACTGTATAACATAATTTTACAACTTTGGATAATATGAATTTATTTTAAAGGAATTCAACTGTGAAACGTAAAATAAACCACTATTTTCTTTCCTTTTAGATTTAGCAAACAACAGCTTTATTTACAACACATTTACGATACTATATCAATGTTTACATATATTTCTAGCACCAATGCCTTTTCAAACACGACTCTCAATAATGAAACGTTTCCAAACAAGCCACGTTTTTCTTCCATTTTTGCTGGACATGCGAATCTATAGACAGTGTGTACGTGCAGGAGATTCCAGACATTCCAGCCTCACCCAGAGTATTCCAGGACGATACAGTGTTCATTCCTGTCGCCCAGCATTCCAGATTCCTACCTCCCTCTCTCCTCTTCCATCCTCCTCCCCACTCTCCTCCCTATCCCCTCTTCCCACCATCCCACCTCCCACCTCTTCTCCTCCTCCTCCTCCTCCTCCTCCTCCTCCTCCTCCTCCTCCTCCTCCTCCTCCTCCTCCTCCTCCTCCTCCTCCCACCACCACCACCACACCTCCTCTCACCAACCAACTACCTCCAACCTCTCCACCTTCCTCCTTCTCCTCCTCCCAATCCTCCCTCTGCCTCCGCTCAGCTCCATTCCTTATTTCGGGAATTCCATCGCGTTGGAACAGGTGGTGGACGAAAT
>NC_059273.1:12258437-12273437 GCF_017591435.1 Portunus trituberculatus
CTCAGTAAGGAAAGCCAGAAGATCACCAGTAGAGCGACCTTGACGGAAGCCATACTGGCGATCAGACAGAAGATTGTGAAGTGACAGATGTTTGAGAATCTTCCTATTCAGGATAGATTCAAAACTTTAGACAAGCAAGAGATTAAAGCTATAGGACGGTAGTTTGAGGGTTAGAACGGTCACCCTTTTTAGGAACAGGCTGAATGTAGGCGAACTTCCAGCAGGAAGGAAAGGTAGAAGTCGATAGACAAAGTTGGAAGAGTTTGGCCAGGCAAGGTGCAAGCACAGAAGCACAGTTTTTGAGAACAATAGGAGGGACCCCATCAGGTCCATAAGCCTTCCGAGGGTTTAGGCCAGCAAGGGCATGGAAAACATCATTACGAAGAATTTTGATTGTAGACATGAAATAGTCAGAGGGAGGAGGAGAGGAGGACAAGCCCAGAATCGTCCAAGGTGGAGTTGTGAGCAAAGGTTTGAGAAAAGAGTTCAGCTTTAGAGACAGAAGAGATGGCAGTGGTGCCATCAGGATGAAATAAAGGAGGAAAGATGAAGAAGTGAAGTTATTTGAGATGTTTTTGGCTAGATGCCAGAAGTCACGAGGAGAGTTTGAGTTTGAAAGATTTTGACATTTCCTATTTATGAAAGAGTGTTTGGCAAGTTGAAGAACAGACTTGGCATGATTCCGGGCAGAGATATAAAGTGCATGAGATTCAGGAGATGGAAGGCTCAAGTACCTTTTGTGGGCAACCTCTCTATCATGTATAGCACGAGAACAGGCTGAGTTAAACCAAGGTTTAGAAGGTTTAGGTTGAGAAAAGAATGAGGAATGTACGCCTCCATGCCAGATACTAACACCTCTGTTATGCGTTCAGCACAAAGAGATGGGTCTCTGACACGGAAGCAATAATCATTCCAGGAAAATCAGCATAATACCTCCTCAGGTCCCCCAACTGGCAGAGGCAAAACGCCAGAGGCACCTTCGCTTTGGGGATCCTGCGGAGGATTGGAAAAATAGGACAAGATACAGAAATGAGATTGTGATCGGAGGAGCCCAACGGAGATGAAAGGGTGACAGCATAAGCAGAAGGGTTAGAGGTGAGGAAGAGATCAAGAATGTTGGGCGTGTCTCCAAGACGGTCAGGAATACGAGTAGGGTGTTGCACCAGTTGCTCTAGGTCATGGAGGATAGCAAAGTTGAAGGCTAGTTCACCAGGGTGGTCAGTGAAGGAGAGGAAAGCCAAAGCTGGTGGTGAACATTGAAATCTCCAAGAATGGAAATCTCAGCGAAAGGGTAGAGGGACAGAATGTGCTCCACTTTAGAAGTTAAGTAGTCGAAGAAATTACTATAGTCAGAAGAGTTAGGGAGAGATAAACAGCACAGATGAATTTAGTTTGAGAGTGACTGTTAAGTCGTAGCCAGATGGTGGAAAATTCGGAAGACTCAAGAGCGTGGGCACGAGAGCAAGTTAAGTCGTTGCGTACATAGACGCAACATCCAGCTTTGGAATGAAAATGAGAATAGAGAAAGTAGGAGGGAACAGAGAAGGGCTACTGTCAGTTGCCTCAGACAGCTGTGTTTCGGTGAGGAAAAGAAGATGAGGTTTAGTAGAGGAGAGGTGGTGTTCCACAGATTGAAAATTAGATCTAAGACCGCGAATGTTGCAGAAGTTAATGTAGAAAAAGTTGAGGGAGATGTCAAGGCATTTGTGGTCTTCAACAGGAGAGGTGTCCGACCTGGGGACATTTTGGTCCCCTCCCAGAGGGGACTCCGAGGCGTTGTTTATTTCGGGTCCCATTTTACTTTTAAATTTTGATTTGGAGTGAAGGGTGTATGTGTGGTAAGTGCATGTAGTTTTGTGTGAAGAAGGAGAGCTGTCTTTAGAGGGTAGGCTGTGACTACCCTCTTGAGTTGTGAGACACAAAGGGAAACATTCAACGAGATCACAACTAGCTTTAAATGAAAGGTTCACAGCACCTCCTGAACTAGTGCTATTAGATCTCATTGGGAGTAAGTTATTGTTTCGGTAGGTGTCTACTACCTCCTCCTATTAGTAGTAGTATTATTATTATTAGTAGTAGTATTAATAGTAGTAAAAATAGCTGTAGTAATAGTAGTAGTAGTAGTAGTAGTAGTAGTAGTAGTAGTGTAGTAGTAGTAGTAGTAGTAATAGTAGTAGTTATAGTAATAACAGTAGTAAAAGTAGTTGTTTTTTATTTGAATTTTATTTCTGTTATGATTTCTTTACTTTCTCTTCCTCCTCCTCTTCTTTCTCTTCATTTTCCTCTCCCTCTTCCTCCTCCTCTTTTGTAATCTATTCGCATCCATATTTTCACCTTTTTTATCACCACTTTCCTTGACTCTCTTATGTTACGTCACTTATCAATGAATTATGTATCTACTCACACACACACACACACACACACACACACACACACACACACACACACACACACACACACACACACACACACACACACACACACACACACATTTTCATTTTCGTGGTGAAAGCGTTCTATTTCTTTCGTTTTGATTTTTTTTTCTTTATAACGAATGAACTTTCCTTCAAATATTTATGGTGCAACGGATCCGCTCATTTCTTCCTTACTGTCCTCTAACTCTCCTCCTCTCCTTCACTACCCTGTTAATCTTTCTCCCTCCTGATCTTCTCTCCCTTCCTTCCTTCCTTCCTCTCCCTTCACTTCTGCCGCTGTTGCTGTCTGAGGAACAACAAGAAGCTTACATCATTTATTTTTCGACGATTATTCCGCTGCTGTGAAGGTTCTAGTGGTGGTGGTGGTGGTGGTGGTGTTGGTGAAGGAAAATAACAAGTAGTGGTAGTCTTGTTTTACTCTCTTCCCTTCTACTTTTACGTGTTAAGTAGTTGGAGCAAGGACAGGAGAAAAAGAGAAAGAGAGGAAGGGAGCGAAAAAAAGAAAGGCTCTCTCATAAAGCCGTTCTTCCTCCACCAAAAAAAAGAAAAAGAAGAAAAGAAAGAAAACAATTTATTTCTTGTTTCTTATTCTCTGTGGCGGTGTTTTTGGAGTACGTTTTCTTTGTCTCCTTTTCTTTATCTCCTTCGACGAGAGAGAGAGAGAGAGAGAGAGAGAGAGAGAGAGAGAGAGAGAGAGAGAGATAATGTATATAAAGAGGATAAACTTCAAAATTCTCGTGGATCTATCGATTCTCTAGTTCCATTGTGCCGACGTTAGAACCAGGCAAAGATTAAGCGTAGATTTTATTGTGTTTTTTTTTTTTCTTATTTTTCGTATCGCATAATTCTTCTCTCACACTTCGCCTTGTCATTTCACTTCGCTTCGACCATTTTTTTTTATAAATTCTTCGTAAGGTTCGTGTTTTTGTTCATGTTTCTTTTGTATTTCGTGTTGCTATTGCGTCTTGACTATACTCCCTCCCTCTCCTTCTCTCCCTCTCTCTCCCTCTCTCTCTCCCTCTTCTCTTCCCGTCCTTCTTCCTATAACCTCGAGAAGATATGACCACGAAAATGACACGAGAAGAAAGAGAGACAGAGAGAGAGAAGAAAAAAAATAAGAGCAAAGCGAATGAGAAGAGGATACGTCTGTTGAGAAGAGGGATAACATAAGGGCTGGTTGTGACGGGCTAGCTTCTGGCGAGCTGCTGGGTGGGTAGGAGGGCGGGGCGTGACAGAAGACCGTAGCAGCGCCTTGTAACGCCGCCCACCTCCCAGACGCGCCCACAAAAAAGGGTGTGACAAGAGGGGCCAGTGTCGCGCTCCTAACAGCCTCCTGAATTATTCTTCACACTTGGAGTTAACGACGAGAACTCAAAGGCGCCGCGGTAGCTGTCGTAAATTGCCTTGGTAGTGGTCATTATTTTTTGTTATGGAGCCTTCTTTTGCCCCTCACCTCCTCTTCCTCCTCCTCCTCCTCCTCCTCCTCCTCCTCCTCCTCCTCCTCCTCCTCCTCCTCCTCCTCTTCTTTTTCTCCATCTCTTCCTCTTTCTCCTCTTTCTCCTCTTCTTTTTCTCCGTCTCTTTTCCTTCTCCTCCATCTCTTCTCCTCTTCTTCTTTTTCTCCGTCTCTTCCTCCTCCTCCTCTTCCTCCTCCTCCTCTTCCTCCTCTTCTTCTTTTCTCCGTCTCTTTCTTCTTTCCTCCTCCTCTTCTCCTCTTCTTCTTTTCCTCCTCCTCCTCCTCTTCTTCTTCTTCTTCTTCTTCTTCTTCTTTTTCTTTTCTTCTTCTTCTTCTTCTTCTTCTTCTTCTTCTTCTTCTTCTTCTTCTTCTTCTTCTTCTTCTTCTTCTTCTTCTTCTTCTTCTTCTTCTTCTTCTTCTTCTTCTTCTTCTTCTTCTTCTTCTTTTTCTTCTTCTTCTTCTTCTTCTTCGTCTATTTCTCCTTCTCCTCCTCACCTTCTTTTCTTCTTTTTTCCGTCTCTTCCTCCTTCTTTTCCTCCTCCTCCTTTTCCTCCTCCTCCTCCTCTTCTTTTTTCCGTCTATTCCTCCTACTCCTCTTCTTTTCTTCGTTTTCCCCTCTTCCTTCTCCTCCTCCTCCTCCTCCTCCTCCTCCTCTTCCTCTTCTTTTTTTTCTCCGTTTCTTCCTCCTTCTCCTCTTTTGTGGTGTGTCCTTGACTTCCTTTCTTCTCCTCTTCCATCTCCCTCTTCATTTCATCATCTTTTCAACCTGCTACTTCTTTTCTTCTTTTCATTTTTTCTTCTTTTTCTTCTTCTTTTCTTCTTTCATTTTCTTATTTTCTTTTTCTTTGTTCCAGTTTTGCTTCTTTTATTTTTTTCTTTGCTCGTTTGTTCGTTTCCTATTTTCAGTTTTTTTGTTTTATCTTTTCTTTTCCATTTTCTTTTTCTTTTGTTCTTTTCTTTTCCTTTTATCTTTTTTCATTTTCTTGTTGTAGTTATTTTTATTGTTGTTTGTTGTTGTTGTTGTTGTTATTGTTGTTGTTATTGCTGCTGTTGTTGTTTTTCTTTATCTTCTTCCTCTTCTTTTCTTCTTCTTCTTCTTCTTCTTCTTCTTCTTCTTCTTCTTCTTCTTCTTCTTCTTCTTCTTTGTCGTCGCAAGGCCTCCTGTCACTCGTCTTTCCTTTGTATTCTTGTACATTCTTCTTTTTTTTTCTTCTTCTCCTTCCTCTTCTTCTTCTCCTTCTCCTCCTCCTCCTCCTCCTCCTCCTCCTCCTCCTCCTCCTCCTCCTCCTCCTCCTCCTCCTCCTCCTCCTCCTCTTCCTCCTCCTCCTTCTCCGCCTCTTCCTCCTCCTCCTCCTTCTCCTCCTCCGAACCACTCAACCTTTCTCGTCCCTTCACTATGGAAAGTCATATTGCATTTAGTTTTCTGTTTCCACTTAAATTTATTGTTTCCCCTTCGTGTTTCTACCTTTTTTCCTCTAATATCGGTAACCATTTACTTGTGTTTCCCCTCGCGTAGCTCAGCCTTCCTTGTAAAGTCTTCGCTCGTGAGGCTAAAACTTTGTCATTGCACTTTCCTCTCCTTCCCGCATTTACTTCTTCTTTACTTCTTTTTTTCTTGCATTCGATCTTTTTTCTGGGTTTTCTTTTCCTTCAGTGCATTTTTTCTTTATTTTGTCTTCTGTCAATTTTTTTGTCTTTTTCTTTTTTTTTGGTATTTTTTTATTGATCTTTGTGTTGTATTTATTCTTTTTTATTTAGGGTTTTATTTTTCTTATTTCCATGTTACTTGTCTCCTGTACTTGCATCTCCTGTACTTTTAATCTTTTCTTTCTATTTTTTTCTATCTTGTTGTTCTTCTCATTCTTTTCATTTTATCTTATATTTTTAATTTTTTTCGTCTCATTTTCTTTCTATTTATTTATTTTACTTTATATTGATTGACTTGTCTGTTCTTCCTTATATCTTTATTCCATCAGATTTTTCTGTACTTTATTTTCCGTTTATTTTTATTTTCCGTTTTGATTTTCCTTTAATTAGTGTCTTTTCTTATTTTATGCATTTTTTTTTTGTCATTTTTCTCGTGACATTTTTCCCACCAATTTTTTTCCTTCAGTTTTCAATAATTCTCATCTTCTCTTTGCATCCTCCTCTTCACCTTCCCTTTAAGTCTGCACTCCTTAAGCTCCCCTTAGTCAGATCTTATTCTCCCCTCACTCAGCCAGTCTTACCCTCAGCACACCTTACCTCCTCCTCCACTTCAGCACATCTTATCTCCACTTACTCTTCCCCTTGTTCGTCATACTCTCTTGTTTCCTCTTAACTTCCCTCTCGTCCTTGCTCTCTTCCCCTCTGTCATTTCCTCCTTCTATATTTGTTACTCTTTTGTTTTTCCTTCCTTCCTTCCTTCTACTTCATCCTTCCTAAGGGAATTTATACTTTTCTTTCTTCACCACAGGGATCTATTGGTATTTTGACGAGGGGGAAGCAGTGTGTTCCTCCTCCACCTTCTCTACCTCCACCACGCCACCAGCATCTGTCTTCCACTTCAAGGGAAAGTAAGTAAGCTTTCAACCGTATGTACATTTGTATTCTGAATGACTCGTATATACATATTTCCGGCACATTTACTTTTTGTGGGGTGTCTTTCTGAGTAAACTGAAACTGAGCTGCGGAAGTATAGGTAGGTTGGTATCGATTTTCCTTTCACTTGCACGTCCCTCCCTAGCTGAGGTAATACGATCAGGTGAAGGTGAGGCAAGGGAAGGGGAGGGAAAGGAAGAGAAGGGAAGGGGTGGCAAAGTTAGTTTTCAGCAATATTTCATTTTTTTTGTACTAGTAATTTGTATAATGTTCTCTTTTCTATCATCATATTTCCGTGATCTATTCTTTGTCACGTTCTTTCTTTTTCTGTTAAGGCAGGGAAACTGGACATTTTTTTTAACTGTCTTTTCTTTTCATTTATTTGTTTTTTTCTGGGCAATTTGTGATATCATTTTCTTATTTTTTATAAGGCAGGAAAGTTTAGGTAGGTTTAAATACTATTTTTTTACCATTTTTTTCTTTTATTCCTTTTTTTTTTTTTTTTTTTTTTTTTTTTTTTTTTTTTGCAGAATAGCTCATTTTATGTTATTTTTCCAAGGCAACGGAATGAAAGACAGACATTAACATCACATATTTTTGTTCCTAGTAATTTGTCTAATGTTCAACTTTTCACAACTTTCTTTTCTATATACATGCAGACCGATACAATCCACTTTTTTTTCCCCTTTTATAGTACCGTTTCCACGGAAGGCGAAAGTATTAAAGGTAACAGCAAGTATCAGCAAACTAACAAAGCATTCACGCGTCCCTTCCCTTCCTCCCTTAGCCAAGTAATGTGATTGTGTCGTGTGCTTTATAATTTCTAAGTGAACTCAAATTGCAGAAGGTACAGGGGTGTATGGTGCTAGAGAGTTCACCTGGCGGTCCTCCCTCACTCCCTTGGCCGCATAATGTGATTCTGTCGTGTGCTTAATGGGCGAGAAACTGAGTGACGGGGGCATTGGCTGGATTACAATGGCATTCAGTTTCTACCCTGCCTGAAATCTTTTGGGAGGCGAGTTTGAGAGTTCTGTGGAGATTTTAACGTAATTTCAAGCCCACACTCTGTTTTGTCTACATAAAAGGGAGTTACTAAGGTTGTGGGTCACTTTTATAGCCTAAGTTTGGCCCTTTTAAGGTTGTAGGTCTCCCTTCGCTGGGTATTTATTGGGAGTAATATCCTGTGAAATACTTCCTTAACGCCCGCCCACTCCTCTGCTATTACGTGGCAGCTCTCTTCCCTCCCTCCTTCCCTCCTTCCCTTCTTCTCTCCCTTCCCTGCCACCCGCCCTTCTTTTTTTCTTTCCTTCCTACTAAAGCTCAGTTCTCCTCCTTCCCTCCTCTTCTTCTTCCCCCTCCTCCTCCTCCTCCTTCCCTGCCTTTGTTTATATTTCTTACTGTGTCTTATGTGGGTTATTGTGGTTATGTTTGTTTTCCTCTCTCTCTCTCTCTCTCTCTCTCTCTCTCTCTCTCTCTCTCTCTCTCTCTCTCTCTCTCTCTCTCTCTCTCTCTCTCTCTCTCTCTCTCTCTCTCTCTCTCACATCGACCACAATTACGGAACCTCTCTATATCTCTCTTAACTCCATCTTATCACCAACTCTCTCTCTCTCTCTCTCTCTCTCTCTCTCTCTCTCTCTCTCTCTCTCTCTCTCTCTCTCTCTCTCTCTCTCTCTCTCTCTCTCTCTCTCTCTCTCTCTCTCTCTCTCTCTCTCTCTCTCTCTCTCTCTCTCTCTCTCTCTCTCTCTCTCTCTCTCTCTCTCTCACACACACACACACACATCCCTCACCACTCCTGCTTATTACAGAAACAGACCCTCCGACCTGCCCTCTCCCTCTCCCTCTCTCCCTTACCTCACCCTCTTCACGACTCTCACCCTCTCCTTTTACATCTTCCCTTTTCTCTCTCTCTCTCTCTCTCTCTCTCTCTCTCTCTCTCTCTCTCTCTCTCTCTCTCTCTCTCTCTCTCTCTCACCACCAAGCCTGTTCTCTTAACCAATAGCACTTTCTTTTCCCCTCTCACGGTAGCATCTTCCATCTCTCTCCCTCTCCCTCTCTCCTCCTAGTCTTCACAAATCTGCGGCGGCGCCCTTAAGAAATATTTAATAGAGTGCACATTAACGCCAAAATGGAGGTTGCCAAGGCGTGGGGAAATAAAGAGAGTTGTAACAGGATATTACTTCACATGAAATTTTCTCTCGCGTCAACCTGGATTTTTTTAAGTGTGTGTGTGTGTGTTTATGTGTATGGTGTGTCTATGTGTGTGTTGGGTAGGGGGAGAAGTGCAGGGTGTGTGCTGTGGGGAGAGAGAGAAGGAAAGGAGAATAGTGTGTGCTGTGAGGAGTGGGAGAGAGAAAGAGGTGCAGGGTGTGTTGTGGCAGGTAAGGTGTGTGTGTGTGTGTGTGTGTGTGTGTGTGTGTGTGTGTGTGTAATTCACCTCCGTCGCCTGCTGGTCACCCAGCCAGTCTTCCCCATTACGGAGCGAGCTGAGAGCTCATAGACCGATCTTCGGGTAGGACTGAGACCACAACACACTCCACACACCGGAAAGCGAGGCCACAACCCCTCGAGTTACATCCCGTACCTATTTACTGCTAGGTGAACAGGGGACACACATTAAGAGGCTTGCCCATTTGCCTCGCCGCTTCCCGGGACTCGAACCCGGCTCTCTCGATTGTGAGTCGAGCGTGCTAACCACTACACTACGCGGTGTGTGTGTGTGTGTGTGTGTGTGTGTGTGTGTGTGTGTGTGTGTGTGTGTGTGGGTTTTACGTTGGTTTTGTCTGTATATTTTACTATTTTTCATAATTTTTGTTATCTATTTTCTTGTATATTTTTTTCTACCCCATCCATTTCTTTCGATGATAGATATAAGAATATTTTACAAATGCTACCTCTGCATTTCACTACACTCTCAATATTTCAGTGGATTTGTGTGCTGTTACCTTTTATTGATAATTATATGATGTGGTGATGGTGTTGATAGAGATGATGGTAAAGGTAATTGTGGCAGTGATGATGCTGAGTGTAGTGATAGTTCATGTGATGAGTATGATTAGCAGTGATGATGGTGATAGTAACAATGATAGTGGTCCTTTTGAGTTTCGGATCCAAAGATATAAAAAAATGTCACAACATTAAAAACTCGACAGAAAGAACAAAAACTAAAAATATCCTGAGAGTAGCTGGAAAACGAAACAAAAGAAAAACAAAATAAAATATCATTATAAGCAAAGAATAATGAAGGAACGAGAGTATGGAGTGACGAAGAGAGAAATAGAGAAAGGAAGAGGAGGAGGGAAGGGAGGAGGAAAGGGAGGAGGGAAGTCTCACTCTAAGGGGAGGAGCGGTATTTGCCTCGGAGGAAAAATGGAGTAGAAGGGAAGGAGGGGTGTAGGGGGGAGATGTGAGAGAGACTCCACAAAGATGATATATTAAAAATGGCCGCCAGAGAGGGGAAGAGGAGGATAAGTACTGTTAAGAGAGAGCTGCAGGGGAAGGAAGATGGCAGATGGACGAGGAGGAAGAGGAAAAGGAAGAGGAGGAGGAGGAGGAGGAGGAGGAGGAGGAGGAGGAGGAGGAGGAGGAGGAGGAGGAGGAGGACAAGAGGAGGAATACAGCCGGGGAAAGAAACTTAAGATTAGGTACAAAAGATGTGAAGAAAAAAAATAAATGAGGATAACTGGAGGGGAAGGAAGAGGAGGAGAAAGAGGACAAGAGAATATGGAATTATGGGAGAAACTTTGGATTATGTACAAAAGGATCGAGGAAAAAGAAATGAAGATAACTTGAGGGGAAAGAAGGGAAGGGAAGTTAGTTGAGGAGAAAGGGTGAGTGAAAATGAATAGAATGAGGAATAGGAGAAAAGAGAGATAGAATAGAAATTAAACGTTGTTGACGAAATGAAAAGATTATGAGAGAGAGAGAGATGAGAGAGAGAGAGAGAGAGAGAGAGAGAGAGAGAGAGAGAGAGATGGCGGCTATAATGTTCTTAATTAAAACTGACTCCCTTTAATTGCGGTTATTGAACAATGGTAATAGACACATCTCTCCTCTCTCTCTCTCTCTCTCTCTCTCTCTCTCTCTCTCTCTCTCTCTCTCTCTCTGTATACTGTTCATTATCATCTTCCCTCTAATAATGTTCACAATCGTCATTACAACTCACACTAATTTGACGCATTTCACTTACAAAGAAAAAAATATATCACAATAGTTTTTTTTGTTTTATACTGCTTCACGAAAACACTTAATGAATCTTTATTCTTTCTATTATTTTCACGCCCTATTTTTCTCCAGATTCTGCCATTAATCATGTATATTCGAGCATTTTTTTTAATGGTACTTTTTTTGTATTTTATTTACTTATTTTTTGTGGCATTTTTTCCTGTTGGTTCAGGCGATGATTATGATTTTCATTTCATGGGATTACCTTTATTTTCAATCCTTTCACTCAGCCAATTAACATTTTTACAGCCTTTGTCAGTCGTCCCTCGTTAAAATATTCAGAACATTCATGAAAAAAATGCTTTCCATGGACATAACGTTACAAGATAATGAAAAGATATATTTGTCATTTCTAAGCAAAAATCTATTTAAGAAAGTGAGGTATAAAAATAAGTTATCATAAGTAAATTTACTCCTTGGTCTGCTATTTGGTATATCTTTTCTTAATTACTAATGACTGTTAAGGTATCTACTTATTCTTCAGTCTTTCTATTCTTAAAACAGGTAATAATTGCAAAGTCTGTTTTTATATAAAGATTTCATGTATCACTCCTGTTGATAATTAGTGTTTGATGTTTTTTTTCCTGACCAATCGCAGACTAACATCAGAAATTTCAAATACTCCTGGTCAATGGTACAGCATCGTCAGAATTTTGAAATGTGTAACCAGTTGTACACCAGCTTTAGAATTTGTATCCATAGCTAATCACGGACCACCTTTAGAATTTCTGTGTCCATAGCCAATCATGGACTACCTTTAAAATTTCTGTGTCCATTGCCAATCACGGATCAGCATCTAAAACCTCAATAGCCAATCACGAACCAGCTTTAGAATTTCTTTGTTCATAGCCAATCACAGACCAGCTTTAAAATTTCTGCTTCCATAGCCAATCGCTGACCAGCATCTAAAACTTCAATAGCTAATCACAGACGAGCTTTAAAATGTCTGCTTCCATAGCCAATCACGAACCAGCATCTAAAACCTCAATAGCCAATCATGTACCTGCTTCTAAAACCTCACTGGCCAATCATTGTAGTCGTGTGTATGAGATCGCAATAGATTTTTTTTTTCCTTTTTTTCGGGGCAGGTGAGAGGCATTTGGGCAACTTCTTATTACACGGATTGAAAGTGAAATATTATTGATTAAACCCGTGTACTTCATTTTCTTAGCTCTATTTTTATGTATTTTTTTTTACTCTATGCTTGTCACCTGTCTTGATTTCCTTTGTTTTGTATTAATCATGTACTGTTTTCTTCCGGTTACGTGTTTCACTTTAAATTTTACAACTTTTCTTTTCTCTAATGTTTCTGTTTCTGTTTATTGTATTTTACATTTTATTCAGGTGTGTGTGTGTGTGTGTGTGTGTGTGTGTGTGTGTGTGTGTGTGTGTGTGTGTGTGTGTGTGTGTGTGTGTGTGTGTGTGTGTGTGTGTGTGTGTTTCTATTTTCATTATTTTCTTCCGATTAGAAACTTCTCTTTTTTTATGAATTCCGTTCTGATATTCTTGCTTATTACATTCTACATTTCTCTGGCCTTAATGTTTCTTTTTGTCTTTTTTTCTCTTCAATATAATTTTTGTAGTTAAGAATTTCCCCGTTTTCTCTTTTCAATATACTTCTTTCCTTGTGACATTTTAACTTATCACATTTAGTTGTTTTTAGTCATTTATTTTCTTTCCCCTTGTTTCACCTCTTCCTTCTCCCTCTCCTCTCCCTCCTCCTCCTCCTCCTCCCGAGCCTCCAATCACCTCGCAGCACTGGATCAGATTAGCGTCAGGAAGATCAAGCCGGATTGGTACACGTTCAGATAATAGGACCAGTAATCCTTTGCCTTTTTCTCTCGGCTCCCCATCCCGCCCCCTCTCCATCACCACTCCCACCACTCCCACTTGTCTGGCCCCTCACACCCTCTTCCTACCCCCTTTTCTCAACCATAACTAATCCATAAGTGGTCATTCTCCTTCCCCATCCTCCTTTCCTTCTCTCTTACTCTCTCTCTCTCTCTCTCTCTCTACAGGATATACAGAGAAGGGTGCCCCCTTTTTTATCTTCTGTTCTCTCTTCCTTCCTCTTTATTTCCTTTTGAGTTTTTGGAGGAAATGGAAAAGGAAGATTGTTAGTGTTAGCGTTAGTAGGGAAATATTAAGTGTCTCTGGATATGATTGGTAGTAATAGGTAGTAGGCATGTCTTGTGAAGTTACTGCTGCGTGTTGTACTGATGAATTCATGCAGATACCTTTGTTTTCTTACGTTCTTATGCTTTAATTAACCTAACTTAATCTAAATTAACTTGACTTAGATTTTCTTAACTAACTTAACCTACCCTAAGCTGTTCTATCCTACGATACCTTAGCCTAACCTAACCTAACCTAAACTAACTTAACTTATCATAACTTAACACAACCTTACCTAACCTAACCTAATCTACCCTAAACAAACCCAACCTAACCTAACCCAGCCTACCTTGATTCAATCTAACCTAACCCGACCTAACTTAATCTATTTCAACTTAACCTAACCCAATTTAACCTAATATAAAGTAACCTAATCTATTAAGCCCAGACTGTAATTTTGACAATGAAGTTTGGCAAACAAATGACTAATGCATCACGCCATCTGCTAGACTCGGGTATTGCTAAAGGTGTGCTATCCTCCAACTCTCTCTCTCTCTCTCTCTCTCTCTCTCTCTCTCTCTCTCTCTCTCTCTCTCTCTCTCTCTCTCTCTCTCATCTGCCACTGGGTCACTTCTGCAGCTGGATATTGGGATTCCACCTGGCGTAGCGTCTGTACCTTCCTATAATCATCTGTAATTTGTTGGTGAGCGTTTATAATACAGTGAATTCGAAACAAAGTCCTGTCTGGAGTGTAATTGAATGTCGCCAGGTGGTGGTGGTGGTGGCAGCGATCGTTGTTATGGTAACCCTCAGCATTCCTCAAGTTTGTCTCTTTTTATTTGGCGATCAGGAAGTATTTTAATGTCGTTTTTTTTAAGCTTCGAGATTAAGGGCAAACTCTCGTGAAGCTTGAAAGGAGTGGAAGGGAGGAGTGGGGTGATATTGAGGGGAGGGATTTTGGAAGCAGAATAGGAAGGAAGGAATGAAGGAAGGTAGGAGGTTGAGAAGGGACGAAATAGTGAAACAGAGAGGAAAGGAAGGAAATAATGAAAAAAGAAGGAAGAAAGTAAGGAGCAAAGTGAAAAGGAAAGAAAGAAAGGAGGGAAGAGAATGAACAAAAGAGAGTGGAAAAAGGAATGAAAGCAGGTTTGAAGGAAAATGGATGAAGGGCGAATGCAAGAAGCGAATATGAACAACTAAAATAAAGTGACAGAAAAGAAAACGAAGAATAGAAGAGACAAAGGAGGAAGGAAGGGAAGAAAGGCAGGAAGAAATGAACGGAAAATCGACAAAGAAAGGGGTGATGGAAGAAAAGAAGTGGGATAGAGAAAAGGAAAGAAAAGAAGTGGTCATGAAAACAGATAAAGGAACGAACGAACGGAAGGGAAGGGATAATGAAAATAAAGAAATGAAAGAAGAAAGTGAGGAAAAAAAGAAGAAGAAAAAGGGAGGGAACGAATAAAACATAAAAGAAAGGAAAGGGATGATGAAAAGGAAAGCAGGAAAGAAGGAAGAAAGGAATGAACTCGTGCTGAAAGGAGAAAAAAGGGACGGAACAAATAAAATGTGGAAAAAAGAAAGGAATGATGAAAAAGAAGAAAGCAAACATGAAAGAAAGGAAAGAAGAAAAGAAGAAAACAAGAAAACAAGACCTCATGCTGGGAGGAAAAAAAGGGAGGGAACGATTAAAACATGGGAGAATGAATAAAAGATGATGAAAAAGAAGAAAAGCAAACAAGCAAGGAAGAAAGGAAGAATGAATGAAAAAAAAAAGACCGTGCAGGAACTTCACATCACCTAAAAAGATTGCAAAAGGGTTGGGTTAAGGAGCGCCACTCTCCTTCACGCACACCCACCTTACGGCGCCGCAAAGTTTTTATTACACTGTTAAAAGAAAAAAAAAAGAGCTTAATAATCTGCGCCATTCGCCTTTATCCTCACCATCATCATCAGCGTTATCACCCTCATCACCATTCTCCATTTATGCATCACGCTGCCTTCAACGTATCGGCTAAGATTTATGAAGCTTTTTGCCATTGTTGCTTCCATCATCATTACATTTATTATCATCATTAACATCATTATTACGAGAGCCACTACCACCACCACCAGCGTCACTATCATTATTATCATTATCTCCATCACCACCACCACCAACACCATTCTCACTGTTCTTTATTGCATTATCGTTATT
>NC_059273.1:12278437-12280937 GCF_017591435.1 Portunus trituberculatus
ATGGGAGAGTGGGTGTGTGTGTCTGTGTGTGTTTGCTTATAGTGTTCAACGTATTGTTTGTGTCATTACTTTGTTTGTCTCTCTTGCTTTTCATGTTAGTGTTTTGTTCCCAGACAGCAGCATTATAGCTTCCTAATGATGATAGCCACGATAATAATGGTAATAATAATGTTGGCAGCTTGAGAAACACGGGCAGTAATGAGTGCTGATTGTCTGTGCCGAGAAAGGAATCAAATAAGAAGGTCTGCGCCAATATTATTTTTGAATCGTAAAATTTAATGATGGGCAATAATGATAGTTTCTTCTGCTTCATCCTGCTTTGGAAATCAATTAAGAATAGAGATGGAGTAAACACTAGAATTAATACGGGGAGAATAAAATAGAATGATAGTAGTTAGTTAGTAAAGGTCGTCTGCGTCGTAAAACCCAGAAACTGGAGGGGAAAAAGAGGGGAGAAAAAATACAAACAAAAACAACAATACAAGTTTAACCAGACGAGAGGAGAAATTCAAACATGCCAGGAAAAGAATATCTGAGGAATTGAATTAATGGAGGATGATTAAAACACAATAACGACATAAAAGTAAATATCATACACAGCAAGAATGTCAGGGTATCTTTAATCAATAATAAAAACAAAGCCATCTCATGTTTAATTTGAAGAGAAAATCGGGAAGCAATGTACGTCTCATCACATCACTCCAGTAAAAGATTAAAGCATAAGTTGTATTTTTTTTACTTAATCTCAAATATTTAACCAGCAACAAAATATCATAGTTTGCTCTAGTAAAACAAGAAGCTCGAGTAGCGAATACTGATAGCTTGAAAATAAGAATCGTATAAAACAGTAAGTTTTTTAATGTATATAATTAGAAATGAAATAGTGTAAATAGGATCTAGTGGAGCAAAATGATAGGATGTGTATGAAGCATGCTAAAATTAGATGGAAATTACTGTAAAAATAGCATCTATTTGCATTTAATCATATAAAGAATAGCAAAATCATAAAAAAAGAAAATAAAAAGAAACGAAGCCAAGAATACAAAAGAATGAAAATATAAATTACTAGATAATAAAATAAAAATATATTTCAATGCATATACAGTAAATTCTAAACAATAAGAAGACAACAAGGCCTAGAATATTGTAAATTTTCCTTAAATTTTACTAACAACAAAAGATTATATTGTTGTGGCCTTCATTAGATAAGGCATTTTGTGTCATGCATGCAAATATACATACAAAAAAGGGAAATACGCAGTATGTATAATTTTTGTGTTAACACCAGCCAAGGACACACAATATATATGTAACAAAAAGAAGGAAAAAAAAAAAATGATTTGCCACTCCCTGAAGGTCACAATAGAAAACGAATAATAATTGGACAGCTTAGTTTTTTTTAGGCGTTTTGATATTCAAGCCGTAAGAAGAAGAAAAATTAGAAAGAGATATAGAGCTACAAAATTAACCAGTGAAGATCTCTCTCTCTCTCTCTCTCTCTCTCTCTCTCTCTCTCTCTCTCTCTCTCTCTCTCTCTCTCTCTCTCTCTCTCTCTCTCTCTCTCTCTCTCTCTCTCTCTCTCTCTCTCTCTCTCTCTCTCTCTCTGCATGTGTATAATAAGCGGCACTGCCAAGGCCAGTACATCAGGCAGGTGTAAATGACCCTCGTGCTTCAGGGCAGGTGAGCGAATTACCTCCGTCCATCAAGGGAGAGGCATAGGCACGGCGCCCACACACGGGAGCACAGGAGTTCCATTAATGCCGCGGGAATTTAAGACAGGGGGAAAAATACAAGGTGTGAAAAGTGACTCCTGGTTTATGCTCATCTCGTGAGGTGTAATGAAGAGAGCTGGGTGTGGTGGTGGTGGTTGGGGGTGAGTGGAGGGGTGTCTGTGTGTGTGTACGTGTGTTGGGGCTAGGTGGTGGTCTGTATATGTGTGTGTGTGTGTGTGTGTAGCTACTGGGTGCATGTGATAGAGGTTGTGGGTGTATGAATGTGTTTTTATTAGATAACTTGAAGAGTATTGGAAGCGTTGTTTAGCCTCCATCCATTAGTGGCGCAGGCAGTTTTATTTATAGTGGTTCCCATATTAGGGCCCATATCATCACCCAAGTTTTTATCTAAAGTATGTTCATTATATCTTAGTCTTCTTTGTGTTGTCAATTGAAATATCAATCTGTCCAAAAATGTGAAGAAATTAAATGCAAAATATGAAGCAACAGAGAGAGAGAGAGAGAGAGAGAGAGAGAGAGAGAGAGAGAGAGAGAGAGAATGAGAAAGCACTACAACAACACTATTAACCTAAAAAAAACTCACCCTTTTGAACTATATTTCAATCCATAAGCAGAATAATAATGATTCACGTGACGCGAGGTGCTGGAAATGCCATATAAGGAAATACTTAACACCTTCCCCAAATTTATGGTTCAGGAGGAGGAGGAGGAGGAGGGGCATGTGAAGGGGAGTGGCATGTCAATAGAGTGGGTGGGGAGAAAAGTGG